>NC_085991.1:48955714-49160714 GCF_030014385.1 Trichomycterus rosablanca | reverse complement strand
AAACACTCAGTGAAGCTGTTTGTCCGGTTCTGGTTCTTTATTCCTGCACCTCGTCGTTCTCTCTGTGTTTTCCTCCCCCCGGAGCTCCTGGGTTCTGTGCTCGACGTAAACGAGGATAATTATCAGAGAGAGACTGACAGACAGGGCGGAGACGCGGGACAGAAAAGAGAAAGAACCCGGATCATTTAGAGGAGAGAAGAAAAGGTTCGCTAGTGCTTTAGGGCCCCGTCAGTCTGCGGTACAGCTGGGGGCCACATCATTAACCACTTCTTACACTCTTCAAACCACAAACAGGGCGTGAGGGGAGTGATGGGGCATGAGGGGCACGCACTGTGTGCTCAGGTGAGGCCGAGGATAGAAAATGAAAAGCTTTTTAACATCAAAGAAGCAACAAAAAAAAAGAAAAAGAAAAATGTTGAGCTGCTGCAGCCGTGATTTATCCGAGGTTCAAATCAAACCAGACGCACCGAGATTTCTCTTTTTTGTTTATAATAAACAGCTTATTTACTTTTAACTGTGGACGTGTGATTTGTGAACGTATAATAGGTTGTCTACACACTCTAAAAATACTAGCCGGTAAAATATGCTGAAATTAATTCAATTATTTTCTTTTAATTAATAATGAAATTATTAATGAAATCTTTTTTAATGTTTTAATGATGTTAAACACTTTAAATACGTCACACCAGGCTGTTTTTTTATTCTGTTTATGTATATTTAATATAATCTGCAAATCCTTTCAACATAAAATAAATAATGGTCAATAAATAAATAAATAAACAAAAATGGTCAAAAAAATAAAATAAAAAAATAAATAATTGGTCAAAACAAATAAAATAAACAAAAATAAATAAGTAAATAAATGGTCAATAAATAAATAAATAAACAAATAAAAAAAACAATAAATAAATAAATAATAAAATAAATAGTCAATAAATAAATAAGAAAATAAATGGTTAAAAATAAATAAATAAATTGTCAAAAATAAATGGTAGATAAATAAGTGGTCAAAAAATAAATAAATTAATTAATTAAATAATAAATAAATGGTAAATAAATTATTAAATAAATGTTCAAAATATAAATAAATGGACAAAAATGAACAAATAAATAAATGTACAAAAAAATCAAAATAAATAAATAAATAATTTGTAAAATAAATAAATAAATGGTCATAAATAAATACATAAATGGTAAAAAAATACATAAATAATTACATAAATTGTCAAAAATAAATAAATAAATACATAAATGGTCAATAAATAAATAAATAAATGGTCAATAAATAAATACTATAAATGGTGACAGTGAAACCATGGCAACCAAAGGTCAGCTTGAGTTTACAATGGCCCAAAAACGATGAGCGATCTGCTGTCGGTGTGAACGTACCGTAATACCAATAAAACTATAAGACCAACAAAACACAGTGATTACTGATGAATGAATGAAAGAATGAATGAACGAACACAGAACAAGTCTGTGGTTTATTGCCTGACAGAAAGGAAAGAGAGGACAGTAACTCTCTCACATCTGCTCTTCACATATCGTCCATGTCTGCTTTTGAGATTCGGATCTGTACCCCCCACCCCGGTGCTCCAGGTAATGTCTCACCCTGTTCAGAGAAGCTAATGGGGGTGAAAGCAGGTGCAGCGACTCTGTCCACGTGGTTCAATCAGAAAAAAGAGCCAGTGCGGAACGAATAAAACAGATCCAGAGAAACCGGAGCAAAACGGTGGCCGAGCACGCAAAGCTGACCAGAATGAAGCGGTTCACGTTACCAAAAACGTCCAGCGGCAAACAGAAATGAAACCTGCCGGAGCCCGGTGATCGGAGAAAACCCCGTCCTGGACACCTGATTGTGACTTTGTTGGACGTCCAATTAAAAAAAACAAATGCTAATAAAACAGAGTGACCGCTGTGTGACCTTTTCAGCCAGAACAACAGCCGTATGTCTGTGGGAATAAAATAGCAAATAAAGAGGAGGACAGGCGACGAACAACATGAGACCCTCCTATAACGAAACACGTCGATGTTTTTATCACAAACTACAGCATGTAAAACAGAAGTGAGACTGTGGAGCTGCCAGGAAGTCCAGACAGCTCCTCCTCCACCCTGAAGCCTGGTCACTGCGTTACAAAAGCACTCACTGATATTCTCGGCCGGCACTTTGACCACGGCGGGTTCGATCAGGTTGTCGGCGAGGACGAAGGCTCCCTCCTCCAGCGTGTCCAGCAGCATGGTGGCGGCGTGGGTCTGCTCGGTGGAGTTCATGTCCTCCCACGACTTCAGCGCCTCCGGCCTCAGCAGGTTGTCCACCGTGTCCACGATGGCCTGAGAGCAGGAGAATCAGATCAGTGACTGATATTGATTCATTGATTGATTGAGCGATTGATTACATTATTGATCCCTAAAGGAAAATTTCAGTGTTGCAGCAACAACTTACAAACACCACAAACATGACACAAACACACGTCGATGTAGTGCAAGGAAATACATTGAAAATAAATAAATCAATAAAATTTAAAATATACATATAAAATATGTAAAAATGTAAGGACTTATATAAGGTGCAGTTTATAGACAATATGTGTGCAGTTTATTTTTAATCTTTTATTCTTTTTTAATTTAAAAAATAAATGTATAAAAAAATAAATAATAAAAAAAAAAAAAAAAAAAAAAAAAAAGTCATAAAAAATAAATACTTTTAAAAAGAATTTAAAAATATAAATATTAATTTTAAAAAATAAAATAGAAAAATAAAAGAAATACTAATAATAAAAAATAAAAAAAAGAAATAAAATAAAAAAAGAAATAATAAAAAATAAAAGATTAAAAATGAAAACAATAAAATATTATAATTTACATAAAAAATTGAAAGATTAATAAATAAAAAAATAAAAAAAAATAAAAAAAAAATTTAAAATAAAAACATTACAAAATTTAAACAAAAAAATTAAAAGGCAAGTCGAGGAAAATACTCCATACACAAAAGCCACGAGGAGGAAATGAGCAAATGAGAAGCTAGCGGGACCATGAGGGGGCTGAGGGGTGAAGGACATGGGTGTTTGGCTCAAACAACGCTCGGTTTTATTCCCGCCGGTGTAGCGCCTGCGCTCGTGTGGTTTATTATTTCAAATTCTGGCACAGAAACGAAGTCAGCGTTTTTTTTTTCCTGAAATCATCGGAGCGTTCGTGTGTGACTCTGCGCTCCTACAAAGCTCTTGTTTTCCAAAGTCCAATTACGAGCACATTCCATAACAGGATCTGACCCCGCTGCCCTCTGAACGCTCGCACAGTGGATGGGGGAGCTTATCAGGCGGCGGGATCTGTTAGCAGAAGTTCAGCGCTGAGAGAACGACGGCGTGTTCACCTTCACTTTCTCACTCAGTCGCTGGCTTTTCATTTCCTGAGGCCCGGAGCGAAGTGCTAACTGAATGAAACAACCCCAGCGCTGCTTGCTAGCTTGTTTTAACAGGCGGAGAGCAGCTTCCCCGCCATCGTACGGCGGGTGTTTATGGCGCGGTTTGACTCCAGGTGTGCTGTTAAGGAGGCAGAAAGTAAAAAGCACAAGCTCACACGGGTTCTTTTATCTCAGAAGTAATGAAGCCGAGTCGTCAGGTCACTGCAGCTGGTAGCTTAGTAACAGATTGTTATTCTTATTCTTCTTATTATTATATGCTAAAATAACAATACCAATAATAAAATTAATAATAATAATAGTATTAATAATAATAATAATAATATTAATAATAACTAGAGAGTGCATTTCCGGAGAAAATGCGAGTGTGATTGCCGTGTGCCGGTCGGCGGGCGTGCGCAGGTCGGGGGCGCGCATGCGTTTAGAAGTGGTGCGGTGCGTGGGGTGTGAATACTTTCTCCCAGACAGGCCACTGTATCTGTGCACAAGCTGTGGTGTGAGCACAAGTTCACTCTGGGTGTGTTTGAAAAGCCAAACCTGTAAAAAAATGCATTTCTGCACGTTTGTACTGCTTACAAATCAGTACTCATTCATTTACATGTGATTATCACTGCAGGGGCCATGGTATTGCGCAATCTATGATCGGCTGTGTCTCATTTACAGATTTCAGGCATAGTGCACTCAGACTTCGGTCCCTCTTTTAGCATTTAGCAATTCCCATTGATTTCAATGCATCCGTTAGCCTTGAAGCTAACGGATATAAATATCTTTGTTTCTGTTGCAGCGCGAACGATATGACGCTCACTGCAAAGTCTAACTGCACTATAATTTCATTCTGTGCAGCGTTTTCATCTTAAAAATCACTAATACTTTAGTTACAGACCAAAATAAGTCAGATTTTTTGGCGGCCGCCATTTTCTATTCTCAGAACGGCCTGAAGATGCCGCCTACGTCATCACGTTGACGTTCTGTGGAAAGCCAAAGGTGTCAAGATTTTTGTCCAAAAATTCGGGCAAAAACGGGCATAAATGCCACACGGATGGGCGTATCCGGATGATTTTTTGGATTTGGGCGCTAATTAATGACCCGGTCGATCAAGGGTTGGAACGGCGTTGATAGCTCGAAATTCATTTCAAAATGAATGGGAGTCAATGGGGAAAAACGGGCACCTTAAAACGGGCACTGTGCCCACAGTGTTGGTTCGATCAAAAAGTTGTATACAAGCGCTCTATTCCCGTATGGGCCGGACGATTTGGCGCTGGAACGGGGTCGATATCTCGAAAACTGCGGGAGAAGAAGCACGGACAAAAAACGGGCAGAATAATAATAATATATTGAAAACGAAAATAACAATAACAATAGTGTGCTTGCATTCTGCAATCACACTAATAACAATAGTATAACTAGAGATGTGCATTTCCGGAGAAAATGCGAGTGTGATTGCCGTGTGCCGGTCGGCGGGCGTGCGCGCGTATCCCGACGCCGTTTCTAAATCGGGTGCGGCGTCGACGGCCCGGACGGCTCAGAGTCTGAACGGCGTCGATCGCGGTGCGGCGGGTGGACGGGCGTGGCAGGTCGGGGGCGCGCATGTGTTTAGAAGTGGTGCGGTGCGTGGGGTGTGAATACTTTCTCCCAGACAGGCCACTGTATCTGTGCACAAGCTGTGCTGTGAGCACAAGTTCACTCTGGGTGGACGGGCGTGGCAGGTCGGGGGCGCGCATGTGTTTAGAAGAGGTGCGGTGCGTGGGGTGTGAATACTTTCTCCCAGACAGGCCACTGTATCTGTGCACAATCTGTGCTGTGAGCACAAGTTCACTCTGTGTGTGTTTGAAAAGCTAAACTTGTAAATAAATGCATTTGTGCACTTTTTTACTGCTTACAAATCACTGCGCATTCATTTATATGTGAAAATAAGTGCAGCGGCCATTGTTTTTGAGCACAATCTGAGCGGGGGGGAGATTTACAGTTTTACAGGCAGAAATGCACTAATTCTGGTGCACTTCCACATGAAATAGTTCCGGTTTCGGTCCCTGTGTTAGCGGTTAGCCCGTTACCATTGGTTTAAATGCAATCGTTAGCATTGAAGCTAACGAAAGTAAATATCTTATTTTTGGAGGCAACGCGATCGATTTAACTTTAATTCCCAAGTGTAAGTTCCCTATAATTTCCTTCTGTGTAGTGTTTTCCCCTTAAAATTCAGTAATATTTGAGTTACAGACAAAAATAAGTCTGTTATTGAAGCGGCGGCCATTTTAATTTTCGTGATCGGCCGTGTTACATTTCACTGTGTTTCCAGACACAAGTTCACTCGTTGTAGTGCACTTCCACTGGATTGGGACACGTCCACGCTCCCTACGCTATAGCTTTAGCGATTCTCCATTGATTTCAATGCATTGGTTAGCGTTTGAGCTAACGAATCCACATATCTTTAGTTTTTGGTGCAACGCGATTGATTTAACCTTGAATTCCAACTGTAACTGGCATATAATTTCATTTTGTGTATCGTTTTCACCTGAAAATTCAGTAATATTTGAGTTACAGACCAAAATATGCCCGTTTTTTGATGGGCAGCCATGTTTTTCGGTCAGAACGACCTGGAAGTTTCAGGATACGTCATCACGTTGACGTGTTATGGAATCCCAAAAGTGTCATAATTTTGGTGCCAAGTTTTGTAGAAAAGCGGGCATAGCTGGCACACGGATGGGCGTATCCGGATGATTTTTTGGAATTGGGGTCCAATTAATAACCCGGTCGATCAAGAGTTGGAACGGCGTTGATAGCTCGACATTTTTTAAAAAATGAATGGGAGTCTATGGGAAAAATTTGCCCGGAAAAACTGGCACTGTGGGCACACGGTTGGTCCGATCCAAAAGCTGTATACAAGCAGTCGATTCCCGTATGGGCCGGACGATTTGGCGCTGGAACGGGGTCGATATCTCGAAAACTGCGGACGAAGAAAGGGAGACAAAAAACGGGTGGAATAATAATAATAATAACTAGAGATGTGCATTTCCGAAGAAAATGCGAGTGTGATTGCCGTGTGCCGGTCGGGTGGGCGCGAGTAACCCAATGCTTTATCCAAGTTGGGGTGTCATCAGTGGGCTTTACGATTTAAAATTGGAACGGCGTCGATATCTCGAACTTTCAAAAAATGAATGGAAGTGAATAGAGCCGAAAACCGGGCGTGGCAGGTGGGCATGGGTTCGAATCCCCATGCTGTACCTGAGTCGGGGTTACATCAGTGGGCTTTACGATTTTTAGTTTGAACGGCGTTTATATCTCGAACTTTCAAAAAATGAATGGAAGTGAATGGGATCAAAAACCGGGCGTGGCAGGTGGGCATGGGTTCGAATCCCCATGCTGTATCTGAGTCGGGGTTACATCAGTGGGCTTTATGATATAGAGTTGGAACGGCGTTGATATCTCGAACTTTCAAAAAATGAATGGAAGTGAATGGGACCAAAAACCGGGCGTGGCAGGTGGGTGTGGGTTCGAATCCCCATGCTGTACATGAGTCAGGGTTACATCAGGGGGCTTTACGATTTAGAGTTGGAACGGCGTTGATATCTCGAACTTTCAAAAAATGAATGGAAGTGAATGGGACCAAAAACCGGGCGTGGCAGGTGGGTGTGGGTTCGAATCCCCATGCTGTACATGAGTCGGGGTTACATCAGTGGGCTTTATGATTTAGAGTTGGAACGGCGTTGATATCTCGAACTTTCAAAAAATGAATAGAAGTGAATGGGGAAAAAAACCGGGCGTGGCAGGTGGGCGTGGGTTCGAATCCCCATGCTGTATCTGAGTCGGGGTTACATCAGTGAGCTTTACGATTTAGAGTTGGAACGGCGTTGATATCTCGAACTTTCAAAAAATGAATGGAAGTGAATGGGGACAAAAACCGGGCGTGGCAGGTGGGTGTGGGTTCGAATCCCCATGCTGTATCTGAGTCGGGGTTACATCAGTGAGCTTTACGATTTAGAGTTGGAACGGCGTTAAAATCGCAAACTTTCAAAAAGTGAATGGAAGTGAATGGGGACAAAAAACGGGCGTGGCAGGTGGGTGTGGGTTCGAATCCCCATGCTGTATCTGAGTCGGGGTTACATCAGTGAGCTTTACGATATAGAGTTGGAACGGCGTTGATATCTCGAACTTTCAAAAAATGAATGGAATTGAATGGGGACAAAAACCGGGCGTGGCAGGTGGGCGTGGGTTCGAATCCCCATGCTGTACCTGAGTCGGGGTTACATCAGTGAGCTTTACGATATAGAGTTGGAACGGCGTCGATATCTCGAACTTTCAAAAAATGAATGGAAGTGAATGGGGACAAAAACCGGGCGTGGCAGGTGGGCGTGGGTTCGAATCCCCATGCTGTACCTGAGTCGGGGTTACATCAGTGAGCTTTACGATATAGAGTTGGAACGGCGTCGATATCTCGAACTTTCAAAAAATGAATGGAAGTGAATGGGGACAAAAACCGGGCGTGGCAGGTGGGCGTGGGTTCGAATCCCCATGCTGTACCTGAGTCGGGGTTACATCAGTGAGCTTTACGATATAGAGTTGGAACGGCGTCGATATCTCGAACTTTCAAAAAATGAATGGAAGTGAATGGGGACAAAAACCGGGCGTGGCAGGTGGGCGTGGGTTCGAATCCCCATGCTGTACCTGAGTCGGGGTTACATCAGTGAGCTTTACGATATAGAGTTGGAACGGCGTCGATATCTCGAACTTTCAAAAAATGAATGGAAGTGAATGGGGACAAAAACCGGGCGTGGCAGGTGGGCGTGGGTTCGAATCCCCATGCTGTACCTGAGTCGGGGTTACATCAGTGAGCTTTACGATATAGAGTTGGAACGGCGTCGATATCTCGAACTTTCAAAAAATGAATGGAAGTGAATGGGGACAAAAACCGGGCGTGGCAGGTGGGCGTGGGTTCGAATCCCCATGCTGTACCTGAGTCGGGGTTACATCAGTGAGCTTTACGATATAGAGTTGGAACGGCGTCGATATCTCGAACTTTCAAAAAATGAATGGAAGTGAATAGGGACAAAAACCGGGCGTGGCAGGTGGGTGTGAGTTCGAATCCCCATGCTGTACCTGAGTCGGGGTTACATCAGTGAGCTTTACGATATAGAGTTGGAACGGCGTCGATATCTCAAACTTTCAAAAAATGAATGGAAGTGAATGGGGACAAAAACCGGGCGTGGCAGGTGGGCGTGGGTTCGAATCCCCATGCTGTACCCGAGTCGGGGTTACATCAGTGAGCTTTACGATATAGAGTTGGAACGGCGTCGATATCTCAAACTTTCAAAAAATGAATGGAAGTGAATGGGGACAAAAACCGGGCGTGGCAGGTGGGTGTGGGTTCGAATCCCCATGCTGTATCTGAGTCGGGGTTACATCAGTGAGCTTTACGATTTAGAGTTGGAACGGCGTTGATATCTCAAACTTTCAAAAAATGAATGGAAGTGAATGGGACCAAAAACCGGGCGTGGCAGGTGGGTGTGGGTTCGAATCCCCATGCTGTACCCAAGTCGGGGTTACATCAGTGGGCTTTACAATTTAGAGTTGGAACGGCGTTGATATCTCAAACTTTCAAAAAATGAATGGAAGTGAATGGGACCAAAAACCGGGCGTGGCAGGTGGGTGTGGGTTCGAATCCCCATGCTGTACCCAAGTCGGGGTTACATCAGTGGGCTTTACAATTTAGAGTTGGAACGGCGTTGATATCTCGAACTTTCAAAAAATGAATGGAAGTGAATGGGGACAAAAACCGGGCGTGGCAGGTGGGTGTGGGTTCGAATCCCCATGCTGTATCTGAGTCGGGGTTACATCAGTGAGCTTTACGATATAGAGTTGGAACGGTGTTGATATCTCGAACTTTCAAAAAATGAATGGAAGTGAATGGGGACAAAAAACGGGCGTGGCAGGTGGGTGTGGGTTCGAATCCCCATGCTCAGGGGGAAGTGAGCGTATCTAAATGTTGTATGTGAGTGGGGTTACATCAGTGGGAAGTGAGCGTATCTAAATGCTGTATAGAAGAGCTACAGTGTGTGTTTGGTGGATGGGGGGGTAAATATTTTATCTTTAAATCCTAGCTCTCGATTTGAGCCGAAGGCCGGTATAGGAAAATCCCATTCTAAAAAATGAATGGAAGTCAATGGGACCAAAAAACGCTACAAAAGCGGGCGTGGCCGGCGAACGGGCGGGCGGATCGAAAACCTGTATACAAGCAGTTGATTCCCGTATGGGCCGGACGATTTGGCGCTGGAACGGGGTCGATATCTCGAAAACTGCGGACGAAGAAAGGGAGACAAAAAACGGGTGGAATAATAATAATAATAACTAGAGATGTGCATTTCCGGAGAAAATGCGAGTGTGATTGCCGTGTGCCGGTCAGGCGGGCGCGTATCCTAATGCTTTATCCAACTCGGGGTGTCATCAGTGGGCTTTACGATTTAGAATTGGAACGGCGTCGATATCTCGAACTTTCAAAAATTGAATGGAAGTGAATGAGGACAAAAACCGGGCGTGGCAGTTGGGCGTGGGTTCGAATTCCCATGCTGAATCTGAGTCGGGGTTACATCAGTGAGCTTTACGATATAGAGTCGGAACGGCGTCGATATCTTGAACTTTCAAAAAATGAATGGAAGTGAATGGGGACAAAAACCGGGCGTGGCAGGTGGGTGTGGGTTCGAATCCCCATGCTGTATCTAAGTCGGGGTTACATCAGTGAGCTTTACGATATAGAGTTGGAACGGCGTCGATATCTCGAACTTTCAAAAAATGAATGGAAGTGAATGGGGACAAAAACCGGGCGTGGCAGGTGGGCGTGGGGTCGAATCCCCATGCTGTATCTGAGTCCGGGTTACATCAGTGAGCTTTACGATATAGAGTTGGAACGGCGTCGATATCTCAAACTTTCAAAAAATGAATGGAAGTGAATGGGGCCGAAAACCGGGCGTGGCAGGTGGGTGTGGGTTCAAATCCCCATGCTGTATCTGAGTCGGGGTTACATCAGTGAGCTTTACGATATAGAGTTGGAACGGCGTTGATATCTCGAACTTTCAAAAAATGAATGGAAGTGAATGGGGCCGAAAACCGGGCGTGGCAGGTGGGCGTGGGTTCGAATCCCCATGCTGTACCCCAGTCGGGGTTACATCAGTGGGCTTTACGATTAAGAGTTGGAACGGCGTTGATATCTCGAACTTTCAAAAAATGAATGGAAGTGAATGGAACAGAAAAACCGGGCGTGGCAGGTGGGCGTGGGTTCGAATCCCCATGCTGTATCTGAGTCGGGGTTACATCAGGGGGCTTTACGATTTAGAGTTGGAACGGTGTCGATATCTCGAACTTTCAAAAAATGAATGGAAGTGAATGGGGACAAAAACCGGGCGTGGCAGGTGGGCGCGGGTTCGAATCCCCGGGCTGTATCTGAGTCGGGGTAACATCAGTGAGCTTTACGATATAGAGTTGGAACGGCGTTGATATCTCGAACTTTCAAAAAATGAATGGAAGTGAATGGGGACAAAAACCGGGCGTGGCAGGTGGGCGTGGGTTCGAATCCCCATGTTGTATCTGAGTCGGGGTTACATCAGTGGGCTTTATGATTTAGAGTTGGAACGGCGTCGATATCTCGAACTTTCAAAAAATGAATGGAAGTGAATGGAGCAGAAAAAACGGGCGTGGCAGGTGGGCATGGGTTTGAATCCCCATGCTGTATCTTAGTCGGGGTTACATCAGTGGGCTTTACGATATAGAGTTGGAACGGCGTTGATATCTCGAACTTTCAAAAAATGAATGGAAGTGAATGGGGCCGAAAACCGGGCGTGGCAGGTGGGCGTGGGTTCGAATCCCCATGTTGTATCTGAGTCGGGGTTACATCAGTGGGCTTTATGATTTAGAGTTGGAACGGCGTCGATATCTCGAACTTTCAAAAAATGAATGGAAGTGAATGGAGCAGAAAAAACGGGCGTGGCAGGTGGGCATGGGTTTGAATCCCCATGCTGTATCTTAGTCGGGGTTACATCAGTGGGCTTTACGATATAGAGTTGGAACGGCGTTGATATCTCGAACTTTCAAAAAATGAATAGAAGTGAATGGGGCTGAAAACCGGGCGTGGCAGTTGGGCGTGGGTTTGAATCCCCATGCTGTATCTGAGTCGGGGTTACATCAGTGGACTTTACGATTTAGAGTTGGAACGGCGTTGATATCTCAAACTTTCAAAAAATGAATGGAAGTGAATGGGGCTGAAAACCGGGCGTGGCAGGTGGGCGTGGGTTCGAATCCCCATGCTGTATCTGAGTCGGGGTTACATCAGTGAGCTTTACGATATAGAGTTGGAACGGCGTTGATATCTCAAACTTTCAAAAAATGAATGGAAGTGAATGGGGACAAAAACCGGGCGTGGCAGGTGGGTGTGGGTTCGAATCCCCATGCTGTACCTGAGTCGGGGTTACATCAGTGAGCTTTACGATATAGAGTTGGAACGGCGTCGATATCTCGAACTTTCAAAAAATGAATGGAAGTGAATGGGGACAAAAACCGGGCGTGGCAGGTGGGCGTGGGTTCGAATCCCCATGCTGTATCTGAGTCGGGGTTACATCAGGGGGCTTTACGATTTAGAGTTGGAACGGCGTCGATATCTCGAACTTTCAAAAAGTGAATGGAAGTGAATGGGGACAAAAACCGGGCGTGGCAGGTGGGTGTGGGTTCGAATCCCCATGCTGTACCCAAGTCGGGGTTACATCAGTGAGCTTTACGATTTAGAGTTGGAACGGTGTCGATATCTCGAACTTTCAAAAAATGAATGGAAGTGAATGGGGACAAAAACCGGGCGTGGCAGGTGGGCGCGGGTTCGAATCCCCGGGCTGTATCTGAGTCGGGGTAACATCAGTGAGCTTTACGATATAGAGTTGGAACGGCGTTGATATCTCGAACTTTCAAAAAATGAATGGAAGTGAATGGGGCCGAAAACCGGGCGTGGCAGGTGGGCGTGGGTTCGAATCCCCATGTTGTATCTGAGTCGGGGTTACATCAGTGGGCTTTATGATTTAGAGTTGGAACGGCGTCGATATCTCGAACTTTCAAAAAATGAATGGAAGTGAATGGAGCAGAAAAAACGGGCGTGGCAGGTGGGCATGGGTTTGAATCCCCATGCTGTATCTTAGTCGGGGTTACATCAGTGGGCTTTACGATATAGAGTTGGAACGGCGTTGATATCTCGAACTTTCAAAAAATGAATAGAAGTGAATGGGGACAAAAACCGGGCGTGGCAGGTGGGTGTGGGTTCGAATCCCCATGCTGTATCTGAGTCGGGGTTACATCAGTGAGCTTTACGATATAGAGTTGGAACGGCGTTGATATCTCGAACTTTCAAAAAATGAATGGAAGTGAATGGGGCCGAAAACCGGGCGTGGCAGGTGGGCGTGGGTTCGAATCCCCATGTTGTATCTGAGTCGGGGTTACATCAGTGGGCTTTACGATATAGAGTTGGAACGGCGTTGATATCTCGAACTTTCAAAAAATGAATGGAAGTGAATGGAGCAGAAAAAACGGGCGTGGCAGGTGGGTGTGGGTTCGAATCCCCATGCTGTATCTTAGTCGGGGTTACATCAGTGAGCTTTACGATATAGAGTTGGAACGGCGTTGATATCTCGAACTTTCAAAAAATGAATGGAAGTGAATGGGGCTGAAAACCGGGCGTGGCAGGTGGGCGTGGGTTCGAATCCCCATGCTCAGTGGGAAGTAAGCGTATCTAAATGCTGTATGTGAGTGGGGTTACATCAGTGGGAAGTGAGCGTATCTAAATGCTGTATGTGAGTGGGGTTACATCAGTGGGAAGTGAGCGTATCTAAATGCTGTATAGAAGAGCTACAGTGTGTGTTTGGGGGACGGGGGGGTAAATACTTTATCTTTAAATCCTAGCTCTCGATTTGAGTATAGGAAAATCCCATTCTAAAAAATGAATGGAAGTCAATGGGACCAAAAAACGCTACAAAAGCGGGCGTGGCGGGCGAACGCGCGGGCGTATCAAAAAGTTGTATACAAGCGCTCCATTCCCGTATGGGCCGGACGATTTGGCGCTGGAACGGGGTCGATATCTCGAAAACTGCGGGAGGAGAAGCACGGACAAAAAACCGGCAGAATAATAATAATAACTAGAGAGTGCATTTCCGGAGAAAATGCGAGTGTGATTGCCGTGTGCCGGTCGGCGGGCGTGCGCAGGTCGGGGGCGCGCATGCGTTTAGAAGTGGTGCGGTGCGTGGGGTGTGAATACTTTCTCCCAGACAGGCCACTGTATCTGTGCACAAGCTGTGGTGTGAGCACAAGTTCACTCTGGGTGTGTTTGAAAAGCCAAACCTGTAAAAAAATGCATTTCTGCACGTTTGTACTGCTTACAAATCAGTACTCATTCATTTACATGTGATTATCACTGCAGGGGCCATGGTATTGCGCAATCTATGATCGGCTGTGTCTCATTTACAGCTTTCAGGCATAGTGCACTCAGACTTCGGTCCCTCTTTTAGCATTTAGCAATTCCCATTGATTTCAATGCATCCGTTAGCGTTGAAGCTAACGGATATAAATATCTTTGTTTCTGTTGCAGCGCGAACGATATGACGCTCACTGCAAAGTCTAACTGCACTATAATTTCATTCTGTGCAGCGTTTTCATCTTAAAAATCACTAATACTTTAGTTACAGACCAAAATAAGTCAGATTTTTTGGCGGCCGCCATTTTCTATTCTCAGAACGGCCTGAAGATGCCGTCTACGTCATCACGTTGACGTTCTGTGGAAAGCCAAAGGTGTCAAGATTTTTGTCCAAAAATTCGGGCAAAAACGGGCATAAATGCCACACGGATGGGCGTATCCGGATGATTTTTTGGATTTGGGCGCTAATTAATGACCCGGTCGATCAAGGGTTGGAACGGCGTTGATAGCTCGAAATTCATTTCAAAATGAATGGGAGTCAATGGGGAAAAACGGGCACCTTAAAACGGGCACTGTGCCCACAGTGTTGGTTCGATCAAAAAGTTGTATACAAGCGCTCTATTCCCGTATGGGCCGGACGATTTGGCGCTGGAACGGGGTCGATATCTCGAAAACTGCGGGAGAAGAAGCACGGACAAAAAACGGGCAGAATAATAATAATATATTGAAAACGAAAATAACAATAACAATAGTGTGCTTGCATTCTGCAATCACACTAACTAGAGAGTGCATTTCCGGAGAAAATGCGAGTGTGATTGCCGTGTGCCGGTCGGCGGGCGTGCGCAGGTCGGGGGCGCGCATGCGTTTAGAAGTGGTGCGGTGCGTGGGGTGTGAATACTTTCTCCCAGACAGGCCACTGTATCTGTGCACAAGCTGTGGTGTGAGCACAAGTTCACTCTGGGTGTGTTTGAAAAGCCAAACCTGTAAAAAAATGCATTTCTGCACGTTTGTACTGCTTACAAATCAGTACTCATTCATTTACATGTGATTATCACTGCAGGGGCCATGGTATTGCGCAATCTATGATCGGCTGTGTCTCATTTACAGCTTTCAGGCATAGTGCACTCAGACTTCGGTCCCTCTTTTAGCATTTAGCAATTCCCATTGATTTCAATGCATCCGTTAGCCTTGAAGCTAACGGATATAAATATCTTTGTTTCTGTTGCAGCGCGAACGATATGACGCTCACTGCAAAGTCTAACTGCACTATAATTTCATTCTGTGCAGC
Source organism: Trichomycterus rosablanca (assembly GCF_030014385.1). Taxonomy (NCBI): domain Eukaryota; kingdom Metazoa; phylum Chordata; class Actinopteri; order Siluriformes; family Trichomycteridae; genus Trichomycterus; species Trichomycterus rosablanca. The sequence continues at coordinate 49,145,576 of NC_085991.1, read as the reverse complement.
GTTTTCATCTTAAAAATCACTAATACTTTAGTTACAGACCAAAATAAGTCAGATTTTTTGGCGGCCGCCATTTTCTATTCTCAGAACGGCCTGAAGATGCCGTCTACGTCATCACGTTGACGTTCTGTGGAAAGCCAAAGGTGTCAAGATTTTTGTCCAAAAATTCGGGCAAAAACGGGCATAAATGCCACACGGATGGGCGTATCCGGATGATTTTTTGGATTTGGGCGCTAATTAATGACCCGGTCGATCAAGGGTTGGAACGGCGTTGATAGCTCGAAATTCATTTCAAAATGAATGGGAGTCAATGGGGAAAAACGGGCACCTTAAAACGGGCACTGTGCCCACAGTGTTGGTTCGATCAAAAAGTTGTATACAAGCGCTCTATTCCCGTATGGGCCGGACGATTTGGCGCTGGAACGGGGTCGATATCTCGAAAACTGCGGGAGAAGAAGCACGGACAAAAAACGGGCAGAATAATAATAATATATTGAAAACGAAAATAACAATAACAATAGTGTGCTTGCATTCTGCAATCACACTAATAATATGACTAACGGATAACAATAGTATGATTGCCTTTAGGCAATCACACTAATAATAATAATAATAATATGACTTTCGGATAACAATAGTGTGCTTGCCTACAGCAATCACACTAATAACTAGAGATGTGCATTTCCGGAGAAAATGCGAGTGTGATTGCCGTGTGCCGATCGGGCGTGGGTTCGAATCCCCATGCTCTATCCAACTCGGAGAGTCATCAGTGGGCTTCACGATTTAGAGTTGGAACGGCATTGATATCTCGAACTTTCAAAAAATGAATGGAAGTAAATAAAGCCAAAAAACGGGCGTGGCAGGTGGGCATGGGTTCGAGTCCCCATGCTGTACCCATGTAGGGGTGTCATCATTGGGCATTACGATTTAGAGTTGGAACGGCGTCAATATCTCGAACTTTCAAAAAATGAATGGAAGTGAATGGGGACAAAAACCGGGCGTGGCAGATGGGCGTGGGTTCGAATCCCCATGCTGTATCTGAGTCGGGGTTACATCAGTGGGCTTTACGATTTAAAGTTGTAACGGTGTTGATGTCTCAAACTTTCAAAAAATGAATGGAAGTGAATAGGGACAAAAACCGGGCGTGGCAGGTGGGCGTGGGTTCGAATCCCCATGTTGTATCTGAGTCGGGGTTACATCAGTGAGCTTTACGATTTAAAGTTGGAACGGTGTTGATATCTCAAACTTTCAAAAAATGAATGGAAGTAAATGGAGCCGAAAAACGGGCGTGGCAGGTGGGGGTAAGTTCGAATCCCCATGCTGTACCCAAGTCGGGGTTACATCAGTGGGCTTTATGATTTAGAGTTGGAACGGCGTCGATATCTCAAACTTTCAAAAAATGAATGGAAGTGAATGGGGACAAAAACCGGGCGTGGCAGGTGGGTGTGGGTTCGAATCCCCATGCTGTACCCAAGTCGGGGTTACATCAGTGGGCTTTATGATTTAGAGTTGGAACGGCGTTGATATCTCGAACTTTCAAAAAATGAATAGAAGTGAATGGGGCCGAAAACCGGGCGTGGCAGGTGGGCGTGGGTTCGAATCCCCATGCTGTACCCAAGTCGGGGTTACATCAGTGAGCTTTACGATTTAGAGTTGGAACGGCGTCGATATCTCGAACTTTCAAAAAATGAATGGAAGTGAATGGAGCAGAAAAAACGGGCGTGGCAGGTGGGTGTGGGTTCGAATCCCCATGCTGTACCCAAGTCGGGGTTACATCAGTGGGCTTTATGATTTAGAGTTGGAACGGCGTTGATATCTCGAACTTTCAAAAAATGAATAGAAGTGAATGGGGCTGAAAACCGGGCGTGGCAGTTGGGCGTGGGTTCGAATCCCCATGCTGTACCTGAGTCGGGGTTACATCAGTGGACTTTACGATTTAGAGTTGGAACGGCGTTGATATCTCAAACTTTCAAAAAATGAATGGAAGTGAATGGGGCTGAAAACCGGGCGTGGCAGGTGGGTGTGGGTTCGAATCCCCATGCTGTATCTGAGTCGGGGTTACATCAGTGAGCTTTACGATATAGAGTTGGAACGGCGTCGATATCTCGAACTTTCAAAAAATGAATGGAAGTGAATGGGGACATAAACCGGGCGTGGCAGGTGGGCGTGGGTTCGAATCCCCATGCTCAGTGGGAAGTAAGCGTATCTAAATGCTGTATGTGAGTGGGGTTACATCAGTGGGAAGTGAGCGTATCTAAATGCTGTATAGAAGAGCTACAGTGTGTGTTTGGGGGACGGGGGGGTAAATACTTTATCTTTAAATCCTAGCTCTCGATTTGAGTATAGGAAAATCCCATTCTAAAAAATGAATGGAAGTCAATGGGACCAAAAAACGCTACAAAAGCGGGCGTGGCGGGCGAACGCGCGGGCGTATCAAAAAGTTGTATACAAGCGCTCCATTCCCGTATGGGCCGGACGATTTGGCGCTGGAACGGGGTCGATATCTCGAAAACTGCGGGAGGAGAAGCACGGACAAAAAACCGGCAGAATAATAATAATAATAATATGACTAACGGATAACAATAGTATGATTGCCTTTAGGCAATCACACTAATTAACAACAACAAAACAACAATAATAATAATAATGATTATTATATTGTTATTTTATTAGTAGTAGTAGTTATATTATTATTATTATTATTATTATTTATTATTATTATTATGCTTATTATTGTTATAGGTATTATTAGCATTTTATTATTATTATGATTTTTTTTTCTCTCACTCAAGCACATCCAATTTCTACCCGTCGATCATCCTCTCACTAATGCTGGTCCCTGCTCCTGATTTGGGGAGGACAAGGCTGCTCCACGCCCCCTCCGACACATGCACAGCAATCGAACATCTTATCACCTACACTTGACAAGTGCAGTGCAGTACAGATCTGTGTACGGAGGGCCACACCCTCTACCAAACTCCTCTCCCATCTCTGTGCAGGCGACACCAACCAGCCAGCAGAGGTCGTAATCGCACTAGTCTGAGAGAGAGAGAGAGACCCCATCCGGCTTAATACCGCCCCTATCTAAACAACAGGCCAATTGTTGTTTATGTGGCCGCTCAGCCTCAGCCGGAAGGCAGAGCCGAGATTCGATACGATGTATTCGAGATCTCAGCTCTGGTGAACAGCGTGTGTTTTTACCGCTGCGCCACCTAAGCGGGTATTATTATTATTATTATTATTATTATCTTTGTTATTATTAATATTATTTTATTTATTTATCTATTTATTATTCGTTTTATTATTATTATTATTATTATTATATGTATTGTTATTACTTTTATTTATTTGTGTTATTAATTTTAATGTATTATTATTTTATTTATTTATTTATTATTACTATTATCCTTTTTTGTATTAATATGTATTATTATTATTATTATTATTATTATTATTCTATTCAATATTGTTATTTTTATTATTATTATTATTATTATAGTTATTATTATTTAATTCAATATTTTATTGTTATTATTATTATTAATATTTTATTCAATATTATTATTATTATTATTATTATATTCCTGAGGTTTTTACTGTTCACAAATACTTGTTCAGTACATTTGTTATTACACAGCGAAAAAACAATCATCAGTTCTACTACAGAACTGTGTTTAATCTAAACTGAACAGTTTACTATTGTACTAACTAGCATACTACGCTAACTGTTCATCAGTGCTGTAATCACCGACTCACCAGAGTAACGAGGGTGTCGACCATAAATCAACCACCAAGAGTCCTGAAGCTCAGCACGCACGTTACAGCACAGCTAACTGTGCACGTGCTAACTGTGTACGTGCTGCTTATTTACAGCTTAAATCATAATTTTTACACACACACTGTAAAAGTGTCCATATACTTTTGGAGCTGGATTGGATTGTATTGTGGAGTGCTTGTTATCTTTGCCGCCCTGATGAAGCCCCGAACTGAAGCGCCAGTCTGTTGAGCTAATCCCATCCTCCAGGTTCTGATAGTGTTCTTATGTTTGTATGTTAGAGGACGTTCAGATCCGCTGAAGAACTCTTAACACACTCACTTATTTTATTCAGATGGAACCGAAGCTCGACGCCTTTTATTATCTGCAGCTAGTTTGTCAACAGTAAAGGAGGCGTTTGAAAAGAGCAGGACTTTGAGGAGGAGATCAGAGCTCATATTTAAAGAAGCTGGCACACGAAGAAGCCTGGCACTGGCCTAGTTCTCTCAGCAGACGGAAAAGAAGAGATAAAAATAAAACTCAGACAAATAAAGCCGGCAGTTAGAGGCACACACCATGCCAGCCTGGGATTTTATTATTATTATTATTATTTCTTTTGAACAGTGAATGTTTTACATCTAAAAAACAGGAGCAAGTGCAAAAAAAATTAATAATAATAATGGTAATAATAATAACAATAACTATAATAATAATAATAATAATAATAATAAGTATGAAAATAATAATAATAATAATAGTAATAACAATAATAATAATAATAATATTAATAATAATGATAATAATTATAATAATAATAGTAATAATAATAATAATAATATAATAATTATAATAATAATAATGAGAATAATTATAATAATAATAGTAATAATAATAATAATAATAATAATAATAAAACGAGGAGTTGTTGAAGAACATAAATACTTGGACTAATTTTGAGCAGCCGGCAAAGCGGGCATGATTAGGAAGTGCCAAAAAGTTGAAGTGGGTGAAAAAGCGAGCGCAAGAGTCACTTAGATCAGACTGTTGGCAGGCGGTGATGGTGCAATTACGGCCGCAGGAAGGCAATTACTTATACGACGCCGGAGTGCTGAGGGACGAACGGGAATAACGGGGCATGAAAAAAGAGGAGAGAACAAGAGGTAGTGGAGGAAGAGCAGGAGATCAGAGCGGGCACACATGAGGTGGTATCACACAGGTGGGCACAGAGGAAACGAGATAGAGCAAGTGTGAGCATCAGAAACCAAACGTGCCAGTAAAAGTGAGAGAGGGAACAGGAGGGAGGGGAGAGAGATGAAAGGTGAGGAATGAGAAGCAAGAGCGAGCACAGAGCAGCGAGGGAGGGTACAAGAGTCCAAAAAAAACCCCCAAAAACGGGGGCAGCAGCCGAGAGGACAAAAGCAGAAAACAGATTCCAGCAGAAAATAAAACCAGCTGGAGAGAAGAAGAGACAGACGGGCAGACAGACGGACGGATGGACAGTAGATGTACAGCTGGGTGGACAGATGGACAGACACACAGATGGACAGAGAAACAGACACAGAGGTACAAAGACAGATAGATTTAAAGACAGACAAATAAGACACGAACAAACAGTAGACAGACAGACAAACTGACAATCAGATAGACCAACAGATGGACAAACAGATGATCAATGCAGACAGATGAATCGCTTTATAGACTGGACGGCAGACAGGCAAATAGACAGACAGAGATGTACATAGACAGACAAATAAACAGACAGACAGATTTATGATGGACTGACATTTAAACATAGAATACAAGTAAATATAAATACAGATTAAATAAAAAGAGAGACAGGTGGATAGAAACAGAAAAACAGACAGAGAGAGACAGGTCGATAGAAGGACGGATGCAGAGACAAAGAGAGAGACGGGTAGATGAAAAAAGAGGCCGACTGATGGACAAAGAGAGACAGACAGATAGATAAAGGGACAGATAGATAGACAAGGAGACATACAGGTAAACAGAGACAAACAAATTGAAAGACAGACTGATGGTCAGAGAGACAGACTGATGGTCAGACAGACAAATAGATGGACAGAGATACAGACTGATGGGCAAAAAGACAGACTGATGACAGATAAATAGAGACACAGATTGATGGTCAGAGATACAGAGAAATAGACAGAAAGACAGATTGATGGACAGAGAAAGACAGATAAATAGAAAGACAGATACACAAATAGAGAGACAGACTGATGAACAGAGACAGACAGAATGAAATAGTGACAGACAGATAGACAAAGATACAGATACACAAATAGAGAGACAGACTGATGAACAGAGAGACAGACAGAATGAAATAGTGACAGACATAAACAGGGAGATAAAGGTAAGCAGAAAGACAAACAAATAGAAAGACAAAGTGTTTGTTGGACAGCGAGACAGACAGAGATACAGATAGATGGACGGAGAGGCAGATATATAGAGAGACAGATGGACAGAGAGAAAAACAAATAGATGAACAGACAGACAGATAGATGAACAGACAGATGGACCGAGAGACAGACTGATGCCCAGACAGACAGTTAGATAGATGAACAGAGAAAGACAAAGATAAATCAAAAGATAGATAGAGAGACACACAAGTGGTCAGAGATACAGACTGATGGTCAGAGATACAAATAGACAGACAGACAGACATGGACAGAGAGACAGACATATAGATGGACAGACAGACAGATGAACAGACAGACAGATAGAGGAACAGGCAAACAAATAGATGGACAGTGGGACACACAGATAGATGGACAGAGAGACAGACATATAGATGGACAGACAGACAGATGAACAGACAGACAGATAGATGGACAGACAGACAGATAGATGAACAGGCAAACAAATAGATGGACAGAGGGACACACAGATAGATGGACAGACACTGATGGACAGAGAGACAAACTGATGGGCAAAGTAAAAGACTGATGGTCAGACAGATGGACAGACAGATAGATGAACAGAGAGACAGACAGATAGATGAACAGAGAGACAGACAGTGATCCCTCATGCAGTGAAGCAGATACACAGTGTATGTACCTTCATGTAGGCCCTGCACGTCTTTTCTCTCTTTTGACGCTTTATAAGAAGAATGTAAGCAAGAAGAAGAAGAAGAAGAAGAAGAAGAAGAAGAATGTAAGAGAGAAGAAGAAGAAGAAGAAAAGCACACACACACACACACACACACACACACACACACACACACAGAGTTAGACGAGCTTTGAAAATCAGCCTCAGCATTCCTACCACATTCCTGCGCACAATCAAGCGTCTGAAGGACGCAATCAGACGACGCGCCGGCACGGCTGAGACGCCGCCGCCGCCGCGCGGGAGCCCGTTTTGCCCCTGTTTCAATTAACAGCGTCTCTCTGAATAGCTAACTAGCTTACATAACGCTAACGCGGAGACACGGGGCCCGGAGGAACGGAGACGCGGGTAGCGGAGCGTACGACGAGATGAAGCTCAGAAATCCATTAAGCCCGAGACGTCGGGGTGGAGGAGGTCGGCGGGACGAGTATTTAGATCGACGCCCCCTACAGACCAGCCGCTCACACTCACCTGGCGCTAGACGTGAACGCAGGGTGAAGCGTTGCGTAATTAACATCACTCCGGCTACTTCTGACTAGTCTCGTGCTTGCGTGAACGCAGGGTAAAGCGTCGCATAATTGACCTCACTGCAGAATGGACAGCGTACCTTGTTGAAGCTGCGTCCGGCCGAGTCCTTCTCGCTGGGCCTGAGCTCCTGTAGCTGAGCGTCCAGGATGTCCACCAGCTGCTCCATCAGCCGGACCGAGGAGCTGACGTCGCCGGCGAACACGGGGCCGTGGGTGTGGCGCGCCAGCTCGTTGGCCAGGTTGGCGGCGTTCTCTCCGCTCCGGATCTGAGCAGGGACACAGATAACACGGCGGATTTAATGTTGGGGGGGTGGGGGGGTGTTTGGCAGGATCAGCAGAGCCGTGTTGGTAAAATTTACCACACGGACGGTAAATTATGGAGTGTCAACAATCAGGAATGGAAATGTGCGATATCCATAATAACAGCAGCACAGAAGACGATTGTGGTACTGACCTTCTGCGCCACCTGCGTGACCCAGTGTGAGGTGCAGTTGCTGAGATCCGGTCCCTTCGGGTTCCAGGTTCCACTCAGCGCCGTGCAGAGGTACGAGGCGACACCTGAACCACGGGAACACAGAGAGAGAGAGACAGTCCATTTAGAACAGGTACAGTTCAAAATATCAGTCAAAAGAACTGGTTCTCACTGGTTCCCACTAGTTCCCACTGGTTCTCACTAGTTCCTACTGGTTCCCAGTTATTTACACTGGTTCTCACTTATTCCCACTGGTTCCCAGTAGTTCCTACTTGTTTTCCACTAGTTCCTACTGGTTCTCACTAGTTCTCACTGGTTCCCAGTAATTCCCACTAGTTCCCAGTGTTTTCCAGTAGTTCCTACTTGTTTCCCACTAGCTTCCAATGGTTTCCAGTAGTTCCCACTGGTTCTCACTAATTCCCACTAATTCTCAAGGATTCCCACTGGTTCCTGCTAGTTTCCACTGGTTCCCAGTAAGTTCACTGGTTCTCACAAGTTTCCACTGGTTCCCACTAGTTTCCACCGGTTCCCACTAGTTCTAACTCTTTCCCAGTAGTTCCCACTGGTTCCCAGTAGTTCTCACTGGTTCCCAGTAGTTCTCACTGGTTCTCAGTAGTTCCCACTGGTTCCCAGTAATTTCCACTAGTTCCCACTGGTTCTCACTGGTTGCCAGTAGTTCCCACTAGTTCCCATTGGTTCCCACTAGTTTCCACTGGTTCTCAGTGTTTCCCAGTAGTTCCTACTTGTTTCCCACTAGTTCCCAATGGTTCGCATAAGTTCTCACTGGTTCCCACAGGTTTCCACTAGTTCCCACCATTTCCACTAGTTCCCACTGGTTCCCTCTAGTTCCCACTAGTTCCTACTGGTTCTCACTGGTTGGCAGTAGTTCCCACTAGTTCCCAATGGTTCCCACTAGTTTCTACTGGTTCTCAGTAATTCCCACTGGTTCCCAGTAGTTCCTACTTGTTTTCCACTAGTTCCCACTGGTTCTCACTAGTTCTCATTGGTTCTCACTAGTTTTCACTAGTTCCCACTAGTTCTCACTGGTTCTCAGTAGTTCTCACTGGTTCTCAGTAGTTCTCACTGGTTCCCAGTAATTCCCAGTAGTTCCTGCTGGTTCTTAATAGTTCCCACTGGTTCCCATTGTATATAAGGGAAGAACGGGATGAGAAACAGAAGCAGAAGAGAGAGGACGTAACCACATGATACCACAAGGTGAAAAAAAAATCTAAAGGAGAGCAAACAGAAAAACCAGAGGTGAATAATAAAAAGACGTTTGTACTGAGCCACTTCACACTGACCAAGAGGTTTAGAGAAGGATTGTGGGAAAAAAAATCAAGAGAAAGAGGGCGGAGTGAAGCTAACGAAGCCCGAACATAGAAACTGAGAGCTGGAACTATAAGGTACAGAAGACGGTTTCGCCAGAATTTAAATACTGTACAGGACGAAGATGAAAATAATCATTAAGAGGAAGGACGCAGCTCGTCCGAGCGAGAGCGAGGCGAATCCCCACACACCTGGTAGAAGGAAAATAGCATCTGTACGCAGATGTTCAATCCAAGCTAGAATAATAATATTGTTAATTAATAACACACAGTATTAAATACAGCGTCTGAAACCCGCCACATTCTGCTTTTTTAGTGAGTACCCTAAACACAGAAACACCAGGAAGAGTACCCAGAGTAACCGGAGTGGACCGAGCAATCCGGCATCACGGCTTCAAGAGTTACCAAAGTGATTACCACTTTGAAGAATCAAAGTGGTAATCAACTTGGTTCCTACTAGTTCTTACTGGTTCTCACTAGTTCCCACCGGTTCCTAAAGTTTTCCACTGATTCCCAGTACTTCTTACTGGTTCCCAGTAGTTCCCATTGGTTCTCACTAGTTTTCACTGGTTCCCATGATTTCCCATGGGTACCCAGTAGTATCCCTGGTTCCCAGTAGTTCTCACTGGTTCCCAGTAGTTCCAGTTCTCACTAGTTTTCACTGGTTCCCAGTAGTTCCCACAGGTTTCCACTAGTTCCCACAGGTTTCCACTAGTTCCCACTGGTTCTCACTAGTTCCCAGTAGTTTCCACTGTTTCCCACGAGTTCCCACTGGTTTCCAGTAGTTCCCACCGTTTCCACTAATTCCCACAGGTTTCCACTAGTTCTCACTAGTTCCCAATAGTTCCTACTGGTTTCCACGAGTTCTCACTAATTCCCACAGGTTTCCACTAGTTCTCACTAGTTCCCAATAGTTTCTACTGGTTTCCACTAGTTTCCACAAGTTCTCACTAATTCTCACTAGTTTCCAGTAGTTCCCGCCAGTTCCCAGTGGTAATAAAGTACATAAGGGGAGAACATGAAGAAAAACAGAAGCAGAAGAGAGAGGACTGTGAAGAGAATTAGGCTGTGGGACCGAGGTGAAGAGAACAAAAGTACAGAAATGTGATGGAACGAGAAGTAAAAGGTGGATGGAACCACGGCAGTCGCAGCTGTTTAGAAGTATTAAAGGAAGAAGCAGAGAAGAAAGATCAACATGAACCAGAGCAGCACCGACTCACGGCCGAGGTCGAGCTCTTCATCTAGAAGGTTTGAGAACATCATTAGTAAAAGCTGGAGAGAATCAGCAGCGAATCAAGAAATGAACGTGGAATGAAGCGTAAACGTAAATGATGCAGGGGGTAAAAGGTCCGCTCCACGTAGAAAACCGTCGGGTAAAGGTGAAGAGAACCGAGCTGTAAAAGAGGAAAATCTGAAATCTGAAGAGAAGCCGGCGTGTCCAGACCGGCCCTCATTACCGCCGCTTCAAAGCCGAGGCCAAGCTATTCTCACGCGGCCTTTATCCAAATGATGAAACGGATCGAGACGTGGAGAAGGCTGGAGGCCTGTTTAATCTACAAACAAGCTGTCACAACAGCACACAAATCACCCGACTAAATACATAAACCAGCGGCGTAAATGAACTCCCGCGGCCAAATGAACCCCAGAGTTCATCTCGACCCAGACGAGCCAGTTCAACATGAGGAACCGCTGCTTCGCTCAGCGCTTTTACAGCATCATATCAACAGTTCGTCTCATTGGAGGAGCTTTGAAACTGGGTCAAAGTTCAATCAGGCAAAAATCGTACCACGTACCTCTGGTTCCTTTGGGACACGGTCGCTCGACCGTCACCCCCCTGTGTGTCCGGGGCCACACGATGTCCCTCGTCTCCGTGCTCTCGCAGAAGCGCCGGCTGGACGGTGGAGGGCTGGTGCCGGTCGGGTCCGGGATCCCGAAGTTCTCGGGCGCGGGATCCGGGGCCCCTCGGCCGTGCTTGGGGCCGACCGTGACGGTGGAGTTTGCTAGGTCTCGTGGGGTGAGGTTGCTGCTGAAGCTGGTGGACGTCGTGGTTCTACTGGGTGAGGCGGTTGATGTGATGTCGTTGGTGACCGTCGACACTGAGGAGATGGAAGAGTGGATTATATTGTTAGCGTTTCTACTCAAATCTCAGTGAATTGTGGGTAATCTAGAATGTGTTGGATCAAAATAAGTTCTATAATAGCTGTTAAGTACATTTATTATTATTATTATGATTTAGTGTCATGTATGACGTCTTTGTGCCCATATAAATAGGGCTAGTTTGACTGCAACTATTAAAAGATGCATGACAAGGTCGCCTTATTCACCAAAATAAACCCAGACTGGCCTCTTCATCCACACGGAAATTTGTCTGAATGGCCATACAGATCAGTCATAAATGTGAAGATGCAGCAGGTACCAGCAACAGTGTCATCCAACCTGTACATCACCACAGGCTTTGCTGGTACATAAGAACAAAGTTTGTTGATTCTGATGCTTGTTGATGTCGACGTTTCTTTTTTTACCCAGGTTTTTTACTCAAGGTGATTTAAAGCTTATTTGACTGTGGACAGTGCAAGTCTACTTAAAGTACTGAGATAATGTAAAGTCCCTTGGTTTTACACCAAAGTCATCTTGTATTAATGATTCTCTTAACATGAGTAATAATAATAATAATAATAATAATAAAATAATAATAATAATAACAGTAATAATAATAATAATAGTAATAATAATAATATGAATAATATGAATAATAATAATATGAATATAAATAATAATAACAACAATAATAATAATAAAAAATAATAATAATAATGAAATAATAGCAATAACAATAATAATAACAGTAATAATAATAATAATAATACTAATAGTAATAATTAATAATAATAATAATAATAATAATGATATGAATATAAATAATAATAACAACAATAATAACAATAAATAATAATAATAAAATAATAACAATAATAATAATAATAATAATAGCAATAACAAATATAATATTAATAATAATATTAATAATGATTGATGATGATATGATAATAATAATAATAATAATGATTGATGATGATATGATAATAATAATAATAATAATAATTAATAATAACAATAATAATTAATCATAATAATAATAATAATAAATCTGCACTTTCACTTATATAAAACCCAAACAATCAAGAATCAACAATGATTACACAAAGGTCTCAAACTGTCAAGTTTTATAACAGCATTAGTGACTGATCTCTGGGAGATTCAGAACCATCATTATTACTTCTGTTAATCTAAAATTAGAAGAATGTTTTTATTCAGCCACATTCTTTATCGTGAAGGTCATCATATCGCTTGCTGTTTGCACGTCTCTTATCCTGTATAAAATAAATCATTACGATCGATGTTCTGCTCTCGGCTGTGTGATCACAGCGCTTTAGATCACCTGACTCTCATCACACGCCTCAGTGAGACGGCGTTATACACCGGTCCAGGTTATTCTCTCCTCACAGAGTGTTGTACCTTATGCATATCTAGCTAGGGTAGTTGTAGCCTAGCGGTTAAGGTACTGGACTAGTAATCAAAAGATCACTGCCAGGTTGCCACTGTTGGGCCCCTGAGCAAGGCCCTTAACCCTCAATTGCTTGGACAGAATACCGTCACAGTACTGGGAGTCGCTTTGGATAAAAGCGTCTGCTAAATGCTGTATATGTAAATGCATATTTAGACATCCTATCTTCATGGACCTCGGCCCGTCTGCCGAGGGCAACGCAGGTCCAGGTCCGATGATTGTCAGGGTTGCCAGATATGTGACATTTCTTCCTTGCCATAAAAAACACCCTCCACCTTCGTCTTGGCTCACGGCGAGCTCGATTTTCTCACAGAACTTTCTGTGGGTTATCAGGTACCACAAACTGCCATCAGTCGCCCCGCAAACAGATTTTCATTTTTACTGGAGCTGATGTAGCACTTACACACACACTCATGAATGAAGGGATCGCTGCAAGTCACTGTAGATAAAAACCTCCACTAAATGCTGTATTCATCCACTAAATGCTGTAAACGTAAATGCATATTTAGACACTATTCTTATTGCTTATTTTACATTGCCTCCTCTCGCCAGAAATCGCCAGCTGTAACTAAAACTACGTCATCCGACCGTTTGGTGAATGTGAACGCAGGCTTAGACATGAGCAGTAGCACATCGAGACTCAATCTTCAGAGCCACCATGCAGCCGTCATGAATCGTGTGGATTTTAATGAAAATACAAGCAAGAACTGATGTTAGGAGTAAAATGGGGATGATTGTATAGACCCTGAGTAGACCAGGGGCCCAAGGGGACCCGAAATGTCCAGCAGGTAGAATATTATCTATGCCTGATAGCAAGGGAGGGGGTTAGTGGACATGCACCATCAGGCCTGTATTGGTTACCAGTAAAACCCCACAGGAGAGAGTCACACGTAATTCGCACACACAGTGACTTCAGACTCGACTCTGACTCGTTTAAAATGACTCGGACTCGACTCGTGACTCGCAAAAATGACTTGTGGACAACAAAAGTCAACAGCATGTGTTAACATTAGTTACGTGTGACAATTATATATATATATATATATATATATGATCCGACATCATTCTGATCGCTCAGTCCGTCTTAACTTGCAACGCACGCAATGAATAAATGTTCCAGCCAGCTTCCGGTGTAGTGATGAAGCGTCGCTCCCTACTCCCTCCTTTGGATTCGATTCTCAACAAAAATGGTGGAATACCCTACGTAGTGCACTTCACAGTAACAGATCATGTGAATGGAACGCTCCTACAGAATCGGCGCTAATGATTGTAAGAACCGCTTTCTGAACCAATCAGAGCTTCTGATTGTAATTTGTAGTAAGAAATGCTGTTATTTGTATTTATTCAGTTTGCAGCGTCACACAGATGACGTGGTAATGAAACGCTTGATCGGCTTTCTAACGAGTTCCTGTTTTACTTCACAACTGGGAAAAGTTTGGAGGTTTTTAATTATAAGCACATTTGCAAAATAACGGATTCTATTCCTAATGGGACACACGCTTATAAATGTAATAGCATCTGGAAGAACATAAGCTAAAGTAAGCAGTGGTTATGATGTTTGTTGCTGTGTTTTGGATTTTGGCCGCTGTGCCGTGATTTATCAAACGCTTTTGTTCTGTAATGAAAACAAAACGTATCAGTTGAAGCTTTTAACTGGAACCTTCTTGTTACAGAAATTACATTCATTTACACAATGAGGAGGAAAGTAAAGGCACGAAGTAAAACGGCTAAATACACTCGCTAATCTGTGGTGGTTTTTTATCTGAACTTACAGATTATTTCTTTATTTCTACGCTACATTTCCAATATATGTTTTGTGTAGATTATATTGACTCGTGACTTGACTCAGACTCTAGCCTAAAGACTAGTGACTTAACTCAGACTCTAGCCTAATGACTCGTGAATTGACTCAGACTCTAGCCTAAAGACTCGTGGCCTGACTTAGACTCTAGCCTAAAGACTCGTGACTTGACTCAGACTCTAGCCTAAAGGCTCATGACTTCACTCAGACTTTAGCCTAAAGACTCGTGACTTAACTCAGACTCTAGCCTAATGACTCGTGAATTGACTCAGACTCTAGCCTAAAGACTCGTGTCCTGACTTAGACTTTAGCCTAAAGACTCGTGACTTGACTCAGACTCTAGCCTAAAGACTTGTGGCTTGACTCGGACTCTAGCCTAAAGACTCGTGACTTGACTCAGACTCTAGTCTAAAGACTCGTGACATGACTTGGCCTCTAGCCTAAAGACTCATGACGACTAAAACTCTAGCCTAAAGACTCGTGACTTGACTCAGACTCTAGCCTAAAGACTCGTGACTTGACTCGAACTCTAGCCTAAAGACTCGTGACTTGACTCGGACTCTAGCCTAAAGACTCGTGACTTGACTCAGACTCTAGTCTAAAGACTCGTGACATGACTTGGCCTCTAGCCTAAAGACTCATGACGACTAAAACTCTAGCCTAAAGACTCGTGACTTGACTCAGACTCTAGCCTAAAGACTCGTGACTTGACTCGGACTCTAGCCTAAAGACTCATGACTTGACTCAGACTTTAGCCTAAAGACTCGTGACTTGACTCTAGCCTAAAGACTTGTGACTTGACTCAGACTCTAGCCTAAAGACTCATGACTTGACGCAGACTCTAGCCTAAAGACTCGTGACTTGACTCGGACTCTAGCCTAAAGACTCGTGACTTGACTCGGACTCTAGCCTAAAGACTCGTGACTTGACTCGGACTCTAGCCTAAAGACTCGTGACTTGACTCGGACTCTAGCCTAAAGACTCGTGACTTGACTCGGACTCTAGCCTAAAGACTCGTGACTTGACTCGGACTCTAGCCTAAAGACTCATGACTTGACTCGGACTCTAGCCTAAAGACTCATGACCTGACAGACTCTAGCCTAAAGACTCATGACTTAACTCGGACTCTAGCCTAAAGACTCGTGACTTGACTCGGACTCTAGCCTAAAGACTCGTGACTTGACTCGGACTCTAGCCTAAAGACTCGTGACTTGACTCAGACTCTAGCCTAAAGACTCGTGACTTGACTCGGACTCTAGCCTAAAGACTCGTGACTTGACTCGGACTCTAGTCTAAAGACTCGTGACCTGACTAAGACTGTAGCCTAAAGACTCATGACTTAACTCGGACTCTAGCCTAAAGACTCGTGACTTGACTCAGACTCTAGCCTAAAGACTCGTGACTTGACTCTGACTTGTATTTTGTGACTTGTGAACATCTCTGACGCTTGTGATAACGGCCTCTGTGAAGAGCAGAGAATCGTCGACGTCGCCACTTTCTCGGCGGTAATACAGAAATAAAAGCGCCTCTACCCCTCCGAAACGCTGCTGCTTTCTGGCTCTGGAATGAAACTGATCACTACGCAAACGTCTGAAGAAGAATCACTGAATTTTCAGTCGGCCTGAGCGGCGTCCTCGCAGGAGCCGTTTGTCACTTCAGCCTGATTAAATGTCAGCGGCGAGAGACAAAACTCAGCCTGAGCGCGTTTAACATCTATCTGCTCTCCTCTCCGCTCGCGCCTCCTTATCTCTCTCGGCCTAATTCTTTGATAAAGTGAGTCTGAGGGAGCCGGAGACTCGAGGAGGGAAAATCCGCCTCAACACGACCGAGATAAAAAGGCTGTGAAGCATTTTTCAGAATTTCTGATGGAGGGAGGAGGTTTTTATTATAGATCATGATGCACATAAACACAGATATCCTCTCTCTCACACACACACACACAAACACACACACACTGGCTAATAAAATATTTAGTAAAAGAACTACAGCTGACTGAATACTAAGCACAATCAGAACCATCCAAAATCAGATTTGACAATTTTTGCTTCAAACAAGCGATCGACAATCCTCAGATTCATCACTTCTAATGCCGTCCAATCTTTTTTGGCATTCCCAGTCATTTAACTTGCATCCGACCTCATTAGTTTGCTATGGAGGCGGCCGTCCTGCTTTTTTACATACTAACTCCTGAGAAAGCAAACAAGCGGTAATAAAATATATATACCAATCGGCTGGGCGCCATCTAGCAGGCACAAATGGTCACAGAGTCTGCTGGGTGGGAAAAGGCTGTGTGAATACACCGAGGCTCGGTGGAGTCCTAAACCTTTGCTGTAACAATGAAGTCACAGTTTGGTAGATCTGCTACTGTTTACAGTTTTTCTTAGATTGGAGATTGTGACTCTCACTGTGGTTCGGTGGAGTCCTAAACCTTTATTTTAGATTTGCTACAGTTTCCAGTTGTTCTTAGTTTGGAGATTGTGACTCTCACTGTGGTTCGCTGGAGTCCTAATGCTGTGTTTTAACAATGAAGTCACACTTTGGTAGATCTGCTACTGTTTCCAGTTGTTCTTAGTTTGGAGATTGTGACTCTCACTGCGGTTCGCTGCAGTCCTAAAGCTTTGTTTTAACAATGAAGTCACACTGGTAGATTTGCTACTGTTTCCAGCTGTTCTTAATTTTATGATTATGACTCTCACTGTGATTCGGTGGAGTTCTAACGCTTTATTTTAACAACAGGTGAAGTGTGTGAGTGGTGTTTCACTCTCTGATGACCTGATGTCTTTTCCTGGGTGCATTTCTGCCCGGTGTCCAGTGTTTAAAGGTGGCACCTAACACCCACGGTGCAGTCCCACATCTCTAAAATCTCACATTACAGGCACACATAAGGAATATTAATAATAATAATAATAATAACGATAGCAGCGCTATCGGCTATTGGCTAATGTCCAGGGGCTTAAAACAGTCTAGGCTTGGTAGGTGCACGGATAGGAATAGAAAGGTGGCATCAGGAAGGGCATCCGGGGTAAAAACTGAAGTAGAGCAGCCAGGAAAAACAAAACAACATATTCGTGTCCTCATTAACATAAATGCTCTCATATTTTGACTGATTGAGCACATACTGTAAGAAGTCTTCTAAAAAGAGTGGCTGAAAAGATCATATAGAGGTCACCAGAGGTGGAAAGTAACGAGTTACATTTACTCGCGTTACTGTAATTGAGTAGTTTTTTTGTGTAGATTTTACAACCTGTAATTTTACTTTTACTTAAGTATGTTTTGTATTAGGAATTGTAATTCGCTACATTTTAAATAAGATCCGTTACTGAGTAAAAAAAAACGCTAAAAAAAACGGAAAAAAAAAATGGCGTCTGGAAAACTGCTGCAGTGAATTCCAGGATGGAAAATAAACTGGTGCTAAAATAAAGGAGCTGTAATCTAGGTATAGAGTAAGGAGGGAAGGGTGATTTTAAAAGTTTAACATGTTTGTTTCGTTATTTGATAACATAATGATGTTAAAGAACGGCAAAGTTTTGTCTTATACATCTTGAAGGTTTTCTTTGGGTCATTTAGTGAAAGTCACACCACCTGTAACCTTGACTTGTGTTGAGTTATGAGATTTGCAGTATGACTGTTGTTCGGTATTTGTTAGTGATGAATAGAAAGCTGGTCTATAGAATCCACAATTTATGCCGACTTCAGTGGTTATACAGTTTGAAAAAGTTTTATGGGATGGTCTGTACTAAAATAAAATGTTAAATGTTGTATCAACATGTTTTTTTCTATTATATTTTAATTAAAAACAGCTGTTGTGAGATATATATCCACTTGTCCCGTTTGCATTACACCCCCCCCCCCCCCCACACACTGTTAAAACTAAGTAACGTTTACTCTGAGTACATTTTCATGAGTTACTTTTTACTTGAGTAGACTTTTAGGCTAGTAATTTTATACATACTTAAGTAAAAATTTATTAAAGTAATAGTACTTTTACTTGAGTACAATATTTTAGTACTCTTTCCACCTCTGGAGGTCACTATGAGAGGTCTAACAAGCTCATGGTCAGGTGTCCAAATATTTTTGGCCTGGTGTGGAGGAGCTGTGCAGAGCCCTGACCTTAAGCCTACTGCACACCTTTGGGTAGAATTAGAATGTTGATTGTGAGCCAGGCATTTAACATCAGTGTCTGACCTCACAAAAGCTCTATTTTCTTTTAGTAAATAAGCACAAGCACAAATTCTCACAGACGCACTCCAAAATCCTGTAGGATGTTCAGCCGCAGATTTATATAACCCACCGTAGTTTTGGAGTAGGACGTCCAGCAGCCTCAGTCTCACTAGGTCTGGTTTCACTACATGGATATGTGAGTAAATAATCAGTAGTGTGTCACGACCTCGAGGATCTGGATCACATATCCGAGCCCCCCCGGCTGCTCCGCTCTCTCACTGCAAATAATGAAGCGCATATTTTACCGGAACGAAGAAACTAAAGAAACGACGTTCCAGATCGGCGGCCTGGACCTCGGCCCGTCGGGCGCGTGTGTGCCGAGGGGGAACGCACATCCAGGTCCGATGATGGGTTGCCAGATATGTGATATTTCCACCTTGCCAAAAAACACCCGCCACCTTTGTGCTGGTTTACAGAACCGTGGGTAATCAGGTACCGTAAACTGACATCAGTCGCCCCCGAAAACACATTTTCACTTTTACTGGTGCTGCAAGGTGGATTAGCGAGACATCCTCACACACACACACACACACACACACACTCGTGAATGAAGAGCTCAGGGTGGAAAAGGCGGCCTGGCAGTTTTACTAATTCAGAAATAGGAGGTAACAAAGCTGATGCATTTGGACTTTACTTGAGTGTTTCTTTATGTAATACTTCTACTTATCATACCACATATAGCCAAAAGTATTTGGACACCTGACTATGAGCTTTGCTGGACGTCCTAGAGTAACCTCTATGTGGTCCTACCAGCTAGAGCAGCAGCCGCTCTTCTGAACGGGCTTGTGTGTGGGGATTTGTGCCCATTCGATTAAAAGAGTTTATATTTGCATGGCAGAAAGCCTCAGTTGATGTTCCGGTTCATCCCAAAGCTGTTGAATGGGGCTGAGGTCAGGACTCCTGAGGTGCAGGAACCTGGAGTTTCTCTTCATGTCTTTATGAAGCTTGTTTTGTGCATGGGGCGGAGCCATGCTGGAACAGGAAAGGACCTTCCCTAAAGTTCCTTCCACTGAAGAGACAGAACGTCAAGTTTTTGACTTTGTACACTGTACAGACAAAAGTATTGGGACAGGACAGGACAGCCCTTCTAATGACTGAATGTAGTCATTTCTGCCACATTCGTTGCTGACAAGTGTTTAAAAATGAAATGCTTTTAATATTGTGCCTACAGTTTGGGGAAGTCCCCTCTCTCCTGCAGCTCTATAAAGACACGGTTTGGTTTGACTAGTGAAGCTCCATTCGAGCCCTGTGTCAACCCAACTCAACACTTTAGGGATGAATTACGCTTAGACTGAGCCAGGCGTTCTCTTCTGCTCCAACATCAGTGCCTGCATGAATGAACAGACACAAATTCCCACAGACACACTCCAAAAGTCTTTCCAGGCTTTCCAGAAGAGTAAATGATACTAAAGCTACGAATAAAAGAGGAAAGAGGTTTTGATTTTGGAATGGGATGTCCAACAAGCTCACGGTCATGCGTCCCAATACTTTTGTAACCCCTGGTTGTCCATAATCCTGTCAGGCGAGCGTTCATGCTCCTATATAATCCGACCCAAACCACCTGATGATGTTTTGCACCCGTGTTGGATCAGTTAAAGTAAAAGAACAAAGCGACCGGTGTAAACGACCGCCTCGTCCGCCTGACTGTTTGTGTTGACGTGTCCTGTCCGCCGGCTCTGCAATTTTCTCCTGATTATGCCGAACAATTTCACCGGTGGGCCGGAGAGAGAAACGCCGGGGGGTGGAAGGGGGTGTAGCGCTCGCCTCAGTCTTAACTGTCATTTTAACTCATTTTAAAAGTCAGTTTGGTCACTTGGTGTAAAGGAATAAAAAAACAAGGACACGTAGAGATTCAGAGCCGCTGCTAGAACAAAATGAAGATCACTGCATTACACTACATGGGGAAAAGCACCACTGCGATTCGAACCCTGGATCCCAGTACTGGTGATTGCAGTAATGGTAAGCTGGCGTACTTTACTGCTAGAAAACCAATAATGCACTACTGAAACTAATTTAGTTAAAAATATTATAATAACATGCGCTGATCCCACCGTTATTCTCACGTTGTCTGTAAATTTTTACGAATGGTTTATAGCTGCATTCCTTCACCCGGACGCCATCTGAGAATCAAGTTAGAGAACCTGAGAGGAAGTGAGACGATGTGAGTTTCATGTTCAGAGCACTTTATGTTAAGTAATTAAAGTTTATTTTTTAATTTTTTCCCTTTTTCTCCCCCTTTAGCGCATCCAATTGTTCAATTTGCATCGTGCTTCCTCTCTGTCTATGCCGAACCCTGCCCTGACCGAGGAGATCGAAGCTAACCCATATCCCCTCCGAAACATGAGCAGCAGCCGGATGCATTTTTGCCACCCACACATTGATGAGTCTGGCGCCACCTAGCGTTGCATGCGGAGAGACGCACCATAAGGGCACTCTTCCTCATCTCCTGTGCAGGCGCCTCTAATCAGCCGGCAGAGGTCGTAATTGCATTCTGACAGAGAGAGACCCACATCCGGTTCTTTGTCCCACCCGCCAACTGAGCAACCGGCCATTCGTTGCTCATACAGCCACTCAGCTTCGAACCAGTGAAGCAGAGCTGGATTCAATACCATGTACTCAGAATCCAGCCCTGGTTGCAGCGTGTCTTTTTACCGCTGCGCCACCTGAGTGGCTTAGTAATTAAAGTTTAACTAAAGAAGTTTAATTAAAGTTTAAAGAATTTATTTCACGTTTGTCATCTTTAATGTCATTTTAAGATTTTAAATGCACCTTTGTGGTGGCACAGTGATGCAGATAGGAGCTTTTGAGTGTGTGTGTGTGTGTGTGTGTGTGTGTGTGTGTTTGCCCTGTGATGGACTGGCCAACCCGTTCGGAGTGTTTCTTGCCTTTGCCCAGTGAATCTGACCCACTGTGACTCCGACCAGGATAAAGATATGGTAAAACAATGAATGAATGAATGACAGAATAAATGAGAGTTCTGCTGGTATCACTCCTAACCAGCCAGTATGTCTGTGGGAATTTGTGCCCATTCGGTCAAACGATGGCATCATTTGTGTGGCTGGGCACTGCGCTCTGTAGTCTTCTACGTGTTTATAATGTGTTTATATAAGCAGGAGTGATGGGATCTGATTTCTCACCGATCTGAGCAGTCTGTTCGGTTCTTTAATCCACTTCAAAAGCTCAGACGGATCCGACGCCGCATGTTTTCACTTTTATTTATGTATTATCTAACGTACAGTCTGTTACACCTGACGGCGTCGTTCGCTGCTCGATCTCGCAGTGCGTCCGCTATTTATAGAGAGGTAGAGAGATCCAGAAGGAGGAATCATGGAGGGATTTAAAGCAATTAAATAAGAACAGAAAAACCTTCAGTCGGATTCAGCCGGATTCAGTCATCTGTACAATCTGCTGCTGTTCACTCCACAATAATTCTCCAACAGAGCAACTACCGACCAATAAATAAATAAATAAACACGCTTTTATCATCTGTGAGCAGATACCATGCTGGTTCTCACTGTGGTTCTGTCAGTTCCTAACGCCACATTCAACACAAAGTTCTGTTAAAGGTACAAAACCTACACCCACCTGTGAGGTCTGTGTCGGGTTTAGGATTTTTGTGAGTTTTTCTTGAGTTTTTGTGGAGCTGAAGAAATAAACCACACATTTTATTGTACTAAAACACCGTTCTGTGTGGAGTTTGCATGTTCTCCTCATGTCTGTGCGGGTTTCCTCTTAAAGTCCATAGACGTGCAGTCAGGTTAACTGGACACGCTGAACAAGTGTGTGTGTGTGTGTGTGTGTGTGTGTGTTTGCCCTGTGATGGACTGGCGACACGTCCAGGGCCCGGTGAATTACCCACTGGGATCCTGAACAGGATAAAGTGGTGATAAGTCAGACAGTAAATGAATGCCTTACAACCGTGCCTTAGAACCGTGCCTCACAACTGTGCTGCCCAATCATGCCTTACAACCGTGCCTCACAACCGTGCAGCCCAATAGTGCCGCCCAACTGTGTCTAACAACTGTGGCTCACAACTGTGCTGCCCAATCATGCCTTACAACCGTGCCTCACAAGCATACCTCACAACTATGCCTTACAACCGTGTCTTTACAATTATGCCTTTACAACCATGCCTCACAACCGTGCCTTTACAACCATGCCTTTACAATTGTGTCTTTACAACTGTGCCTTTACAATTGTGCCTCACAACCGTGCTTTAGCAACCAGCCTCACAACCGTGTCTTTACAATTGTGCCTTTACAACCATGCCTTAACAATTGTGCCTCAGAACCATGCCTTTACAACCATGCCTCACAACTGTGCCTTTACTATTGTGCCTTTACAACCATGCCTCACAACCGTGCCTTTACAACCATGCCTTTACAACCGTGCCTTTACAACCGTGCCTTTACAACTGTGCCTTTACAACTGTGCCTTTACAACTGTGCCTTTACAACCATGCCTTTACAACCATGCCTTACAACCGTGCCTTTACAACCGTGCCTTTACAACCGTGCCTTTACAACCGTGCCTTTACAACCATGCCTTACAACCGTGCCTTTACAACTGTGCCTCACCAACTGTGCCTTTACAACCGTGCCTTTACAACTGTGTCTTTACAACCATGCCTTACAACCGTGCCTTTACAACCGTGCCTTTAAAACCATGCCTTACAACCATGCCTTTACAACCGTGCCTTTACAACCGTGCCTTTAAAACCATGCCTTACAACCATGCCTTTACAACCGTGCCTTTACAACCGTGCCTTTACAACTGTGCCTAACAACCGTGCCTTTACAACCGTGCTAACCATAAGTTCCTGTTTGTGTAAATGCTTTATGTTTATGTTTAGAGCTTTTCTTAAACATAGAAACACGTATGAAACACATTTGGGTGGCACCAAATGAACACTCTGCTAGTGCTGTTTAAAACAGGACGGTCTGGACCGCGGGGGCACAGTTTTCCTCCGGCATGAGCCGTCATCAGTCCGTAATCACCAGAGCCGATCGTTTCCAGGAGCATTTCAAAGATAAAGTCGGTGCTGATTTTGTGGGGTGGTGTGGAGGCAGCGGCGGCTGCGCTCGTCGTCTCGTCGTGTTTCTGAACGAGAAGCAGAACCGTGGCCGAGCGCGGAACAAAGCGCCCGCTGGTTTGTGTCATTCATGTATTCAGAGTCATTAGCGAGGTCGAAGGTCGCCGCGCTGAGAGGGTCCGGCCTCGCAGGCGAGGGTCGAGAGGTCTGTTGCCATGGCGTCGACACGGAGAGGGCATCTGGAGTGGAAATGAGGCGGCGGTGATCACAAGACAATGCAAACGGAATAAAGGAAACGTGCTTCCTGAGGAGCCCGGCTCACGTCTGACCGGAGGCGGAGCGTCGGTGTCGTGGTTAACCAGCTCCCGGGCGGCTCTCGTAAATCAGGCTTTATAAGCACCGACCTGTCCGTCTGTTTTTAGGAATGTGTGATAAAGGGTGACGTGAGTCACCGAATCAGCCTAGCACTTACCATTGCACTCTCAGTACTGGTCCCAATCCCAGATCGAAATGGGAGGGTCGCATCAGGAAGTCCGGTTCTTTGTTTTATTGCTTATTAGGATTTTAACATCATGTTTTACACTTTGGTTACATTCATGACAGGAACATCAGATTCATCAGTTCACAAGTTTATTTCAAACACAGTCATGGACAATTTAGTGTCTCCAGTTCACCTCACTTGCATGTCTTTGGACTGTGGGAGGAAACCGGAGAGCCAGGAGGAAACCCACGCAGACATGGGGAGAACATGCAAACTCCACACAGAAAGGACCCGGACCGCCCCACCTGGGGATCGAACCCAGGACCTTCTTGCTGTGAGGTGACAGTGCCACCCACCGAGCCACCGTGCCGCCCGCCCTTTGTGTTAACTGTTAATTGTAATAAACTAATAATATAAAGGAAATTACGTGCTTCTGACTTTGCAGCAAAAGTTTAGGGAAGGCCCTTTATTCTATAAAGACATGAAGAAAAGCTCGATCTAAAGAAACTTCATTGCCCTGCACATGTTAGCAATAGATGTGGCTGAAATACTTGAACTAAATACTTGAAAAGGTGTCCACATACTTTCGGCTATTTAAAAAAAAGAAATCACACAGTGTTAGATTTCAGACTAATCCACTGTCACACATCATGACGTTTACCGGGCTCGACCGCAGTACAAGACGATTTATTGTATATACAGACGCCAAGCCTCAGCTGTTCACAGCCGAGCGGCGACCAGCAGAATACGACCCGAATCCTTGGAGCTGAATTCCAAAAACACTGCGCCGTGTAAAGAGGACGTCAAAAGACGCGTGTACGGTGGCACTGCGCCAACTGTTCCACGCCAAGTCTAATAAGCACCCTGTGTGGAGTGGCACCGCCCGCTGTGAGCTCGAGAGAAGCTTCTCAGCGTCTCACCGGGACATAAAGGCTTCACTTCATTCCTCTTAAACATGGAAACAAGGTACTTGTGTGTGTGTGTGTGCTTGTTTTGGAATAAATTATCTTATCTATGTCAGCCTTCACCCTCAGGGAACATCAGGCATATCAAAGGGCAACTAAGAATGGCACAGTCTCGCAGGACCAGCGCTACGCTGAAAAGAATTTCCATGGCATCCTAAACTTCTTTTATTTATTTATTTATTTATTTATTTATTATTTACATTTATTTATTTATTTATTATTTACAGTTATTTATGTATTTACTTACTTATTATTTACATTTATTTATTTATATTTATTTATTATTGACATTTATTTATTTATTTTTATTTATTTACTTACATTTATTTATTTACATTTATTTATTATTTGAATGTATTTATTTATTTACATTTATTAATCTATATTTATTTATTATTTACATTTATTCATTTATATTAATTTATTTACATTTATTTATTATTTACATTTATTAATTTATTTACATGTATTTATTTATTTACATTTATTAATTTATATTTATTTATTGACATTTATTTATTTATATTTATTTATTGACATTTATTTATTGACATTTATTTATTATTTACATTTATTTATTTAAATTAATTTATTTACATTAATTTATTTATTTACATTTATTTATTTATATTTATTTATTTACATTTATGTATTTAATTACATTTATTTATTTATTCATTGACATTTATTTATTTATTGACATTTATTTATTTACTTATTTATATGTATTTATTGACATGTATTTATTGACATGTATTTATTTATGTATTTATTTATTTATAATTTTATTAATTTATTCATGCATTTTCTCCCAGTTTAGAACAGCTGATTGGCGCTGCCTGGCACACCACCAGAATGCCCTTACATAGAGCTGTAAGTTACCAACTGGAATGTTGTGGGTTTAAATCCTGGCTCTGCCAAGCAAGGCACGACACAGCCAATCATATCAGTGTGCCAGAGTGAGTGCGGTCGGTCGATAGCACAGCTGAGATGCGACCTCAAGATTAACATTCCATGAGATCCTGGCAAGATTCATCAGGTCAGGTACTGATGTTGAAGGAGAAGGCCTGGCTCACAATCGACATTCCAATTCATCCCAGATGTGGTCGAGGTGATCGAGGCCACTTGAGGTTCCTCCACACCAGACTCTGAGGAGCATGATTCGCCTGACACACGCTCCCTCCAGCGAGGAACCCGTTCGGTCACCCCTCCCCCAACACAGCCAATCATATCAGTGTGGGCGGCCGGTCGATAGCTCAAGAGGCCCGACACTCTCCCAAAATTTACTTTCCCCTTCGGATCTGCTAACGGTTGAGTCCGGGCGTGTAGGAGCTTAGCAGCAGCGCTAATTTCATTAAAGCCAGCCTCCATTTATAAGAAGGACCTGTTCAGCAGTACTACAGAGCGCATTAGCGCAGCCCGTCCGCCGTCTGTTCATAAACACCGGCGGATTTATGAGCCTTCTTTAGGTGCTGTATCGCGCCTAATTGGATCTGTGCTCTCGGTGCTGAGCGGGACTTAATCACCGAGCTCCGAAAATCCTAACGAGCACCGATCGACGTGATCTACTCTCTAAACGACTTCAATTCTCTCTCAGCGCCGATACATTTCCTCTTCATTCTGTGCCGAGAGGACCGAAACCAAAAACCAGTGTTCACCTATGTGGAGTTTAGAGTGCGCCTGTGGGAACTTGTGACCAGTCAGTAAACAGAGCATCCGCCAGGTCAGGAATTCTCAATCGATTTGTCGAGTCGTGTCTTTATGGATGCAAAGGGCCCAGTCATGAGTAGCCTCTCTTGGGCCCTTGAGCAAGGCCCCTGCATCGGGCCCCCTCCGCAGCACAGGGGGACTTGGTTTGTTTACCTAAAACTTTGTAAACGAACTTTTAATTTCATTGATCATCCTGATCAGAGCGGCAGGGGGTCCGGCGCCACCCTCACAAGGATACCAAGAGAATCCCAGCAGATGTGAGGAGAACATGCAAAACTCAGAACAGGTACTGATCGTAAACGAAGATCGAACCCCAGACGCCGTCTCAAACGTAAACCTCTGACTGATTGTCGTGAGTCACTGAGACAGAGGGTAGAGCTGTGAGTTACCAACCAAAAGGTTGTGGGTTCGAATCCCGGCTCTGTACAATACATACACACACTAATGAGCCAAAACATTAAGACCACCTACTTAACATACTGTCAAAACAGCTCTGACCCACCGAGACACTGACCACCAAGGCAGACCAGCACACACTCTGCCTTTTATTTACTGCACATTTGTGTGTGTGTGTGTGTGTGTGTGCGCGCAATACACACACACACACACACACACACACACACCAATAAGCCAAAACATTATGACCACCTACTCAATATGCTGTCGAAACAGCTCTGACCCACTGAGACACTGACCACTTACAAACAATTGAGGGTTAAGGGCCTTGCTCAAGGGCCCAACAGTGGCAACTTAACATGCTGTTAAAACAGCTCTGACCCACCGAGACATGTGAAGCAGTCCTGTAGTATCTGGTTTCTTTAACCTGGACATGTTAGGTCCACACAGCCCAGTCGGGCAGCCCGGACAGACGGGTCCCCACCATAACAGGACATCTTATAAAGCCCAAAACAAAGAAGGAAAATAAACAGGAACAAGGAGAATATTTTATACCAGTCGTTTGGAGCGCACAGCAGTCTCGGCGGTTCTTTGTCACGGCGCTGTGATCACCCGCGGAGGACTGTTATGATAATTCTGTTCCTAATCACATTTACATACACGCGGGCGGCGGAGCGACGGCATGGTGACGGCGGGTTGTGTGCATGAGCGCATGACGGCTTTATTTAAATTCCGGCGTCGAGATTTACTTAATTGCAGCTTGTCGGGGGTCGATCCCAGACTAGACCTCAGAGGTGCAGAACAGGGGGGTTCAAACTCTAGGTCGGGCCCCCTTCAGAGCGCAAGGGGACCTGGTTTGTTTACTCAGAACTTGGTAAACAAACTTTAACAGCAGCCAGTGGTAGCACAGCGATAAAGGTACTGAACTAGTAATCGGAAGGTTGCCAGTTCTAGCCCCCCCACCACCCCTGAGCAAGATCCTCAACCCTCAATTGATCGAATATTGTATATAAGCGTAATTGTAAGTATCTTTGGATAAAAGCATCTGATAAATGCACACACAAACTTTATAAAGCAAATACAAAGAGAATCAAGGCAGATGTTGGGAGAACATGCAAAACTCCTTACAGACGTTGGCCATAATTGAGGATCAAAACCGGGACGTGACCTCAAACGCAAACCTCTGACTGATTAAAATAAGAGCGGTTTATTCACAATGATCTAATCTGGACGGCATCTGGCAACCTAAATCAAACACAAGAGCATGTGACCTGGAGACCCGCGTTCGATTGGCTGTTCGATTTGACATCCCCATTTCCCAAAAAAAGTAAACCGAGAGCTCTGATTGACCCTCAGGTGTCAGTACATGAGTAACGAGTGTGTCGCCCTGTAATGGACTGAAACCCTGTTTAGTGTACGTTCTCACAGGGCAACACTCACACACTTACTCACTCACTCACTTATGTTTTTAAGCAGCGCCTGACCTACTGTGACCCTGACCAGTCTGAAGTCTCAGATAAAATCAATAAATAAGCGACTGTAAGGAAATAAAACAGGCCAGCGGCGGGTTAATGAGGTATTTAACGGAGAACCATGGGAAAGTGTTGAGCATCAACATTCCTCTAAACTAGACGTGTAGAGCCAGACGTGATCTCACGATGAAAACAAACAGCAACGATTCTAGATTAGATACGTGTGGGAATAAAGAACGATTAAATATATATAATATATAATTATAACTTATAAAGCTTATTTACATTAACGACACAGCTCGTAACACAGCTGTGACTGAAATGTGCCGCATCCCAAACCTCATACTACTGCTGAATATACAAAAATACAACATAAAGTATTACACTCTGCAATCAGGAGCCACCAGAACAGCTTTTAATATACACTATATGGACAAAAGTATTGGGACACCCCTTCTAATTCTTTGCAGCAACAGTTTAGGGAAGGTCCCTACTTGTTTCAGCATGAGCTCAATTAAAAGAAACTCCAAACAGCTCTGGAATGAACCGGAACATCAACTGAGGCTTTTTTGACTGACATCAGTGCTCAGCCATACAAACGCTGTTATATTTTGACTACATGGGCACGAATTCCCACAGACATACTCTTTCTCAGAATAGTGGCTGTTGTTCTAGCTGAAAAGATGCAAGAGAGTGTTTTTATTATGATTATTTTTATTTAAGAGGCCGTGATTTACAGACCTGGGCCTACGGGCTATCAACCGGAAGATTGGGGGTTCAAGCCACTGTTGGGTCCTTGAGCAAGGCCCTTAACCCTGTCTGCTCCAGGGGCGCTGTACAGTGGCACCCTGCGCTCTGACCCCAGCTTCTAAACGAGCTGGGACAAAAAAAAAAAAAGAATTTCATTGTACTGTACATCTGTATATGTATATATGACAAATAAAGTATATCTTCTAGGTACAGCGGGTGCAGCGCGGGTCTGGAGTCCTGCGGAACTAGGTTCTAACCATGGCTGTGCTAGTTTCCTTCTGTGGGGGGGGGGGGCTGTGGGGGGGGGGGAAGAAGGAAGGAGGAAGGAGAAAGGAAGGATAGAGAAGGAAGGAAGGAAGGGAAGGATAGAAAAGGAAGGAAAAGAAGGAAGGATAGAAAGGAAGGAAGGAATGGAAGGATAGAGAAGGAAGGATAGGAAGGAAGGGAAGGATAGAGAAGGAAGGAAGGAGCAAGGAAGGATAGAGAAGGAAGGAAGGAAGGAAGTAAGGAAGGAAGGGAAGGATAGAGAAGTAAGGAAGGAAAGAGTAAGGAAGGAAGGAAAAAAGGAAGGAGGAAGGTAGGAAGGAAAGAAGAAATGAGAAATGAAGGATAGAGAAGGAAGGAAAGAAGAAGGGAGGAATGATAGAGAAGGAAGGAGGAAGGAAGGATAGAGAAGGAAGGAAGGAAAGGATAGAGAAGGAAGGAAGGAAGGAAGGAAGGAAGGGAAAGATAGAGAAGGAAGGAAGGAAGGAGGAAGGAAGGAAGGATAGAGAAGGAAGGAAGGAAAGAATAGAGAGGGAAGGAAGGAAATGATAGAGAAGGAAGGAAAAGATAGAGAAGGAAGGAAGGAAAGGATAGAGAAGGAAGGAAGGAAGGAAGGAAGGGAAAGATAGAGAAGGAAGAAAGGAAGGAAGGAAGGGAAAGATAGAGAAGGAAGAAAGGAAGGAAGGAAGGGAAAGATAGAGAAGGAAGGAAGGATAGAGAAGGAAGGAGAAAGGAAGGAGTAAGGAAGGATAGAGAAGGAAGGAAGGAAGGATAGAGAAGGAAGGAAGGAAAGGATAGAGAAGGAAGGAAAAGATAGAGAAGGAAGGAAGGAAAGGATAGAGAAGGAAGGAAGGAAGGAAGGAAGGAAGGGAAAGATAGAGAAGGAAGGAAGGAAGGAGGAAGGAAGGATAGAGAAGGAAGGAAGGAAAGGATAGAGAGGGAAGGAAGGAAAGGATAGAGAAGGAAGGAAGGAAGGAAGGAAGGGAAAGATAGAGAAGGAAGGAAGGAGGAAGGAAGGATAGAGAAGGAAGAAATGAGAAATCAAGGATAGAGAAGGAAGGAGAAAGGAAGGAGTAAGGAAGGATAGAGAAGGAAGGAAGGAAGGAAGGAAGGAAGGATAGAGAAGGAAGAAATGAGAAATGAAGGATAGAGAAGGAAGGAGAAAGGAAGGATAGAGAAGGAAGGAGAAAGGAAGGAGTAAGGAAGGATAGAGAAGGAAGGAAGGAAGGAAGGAAGGAGTAAGGAAAGATAGAGAAGGAAGGAAGGAAGGAAGGAAGGAGTAAGGAAAGATAGAGAAGGAAGGAAGGAAGGAAGGAGGAAGGAAGGATAGAGAAGGAAGAAATGAGAAATGAAGGATAGAGAAGGAAGGAAGAAAGGAAGGAGTAAGGAAGGAGTAAGGAAGGATAGAAAAGGAAGGAACAAGGAGTAAGGAATGATAGAGAAGGAAGGAAGGAAGGAAGGAAGGAAGGAAGGAGGAAGGAAGGACAGAAAAGGAAGGAAGGGAGGAAGGAAGGAAGGAGGAAGGAAGGACAGAAAAGTAAGGAAGGAAGGAAGGAGTAAGGAAAGATAGAGAAGGAAGGAAGGAAGGAAGGAAGGAGGAAGGAAGGACAGAAAAGGAAGGAAGGGAGGAAGGAAGGAAGGAAGGAGGAAGGATAGAGAAGGAAGGAAGGAAGGAAGGAGGAAGGAAGGACAGAAAAGGAAGGAAGGAAGGAGGAAGGAAGGATAGAAAAGGAAGGAAGGATAGAGAAGGAAGGAAGAAAGGAAGGAGGAAGGAAGGATAGAGAAGGAAGGAAAGGAAGGATAGAGAAGGAAGGAAGGAAGGAATGGGAAGAAGGAAGGAGGAAGGAAGGAAAGAGAAGGAAGGAAAGGAAGGATAGAGAAGGAAGGAGGGAAGAGAAGGAAGAATAGAGGAGGAAGGAAGAAAAGAAAGAAGGAGGAAGGAAGGAAGGAAGGAAGGAAGGGGAAGAAGGAAGGAGGAAGGAAGGAAAGAGAAGGAAGGAGGGAAGAGAAGGAAGAATAGAGGAGGAAGGAAGAAAAGAAAGAAGGAGGAAGGAAGGAAGGAAGGACGGAAGGAGCTCTCTTGCACTTTCATTTACATTTACATTTTCATCATTTAGCAGACGCTTTTATCCAAAGCGACTTACAATTATGATTTTGAGCAATTGAGGGTTAAGGGCCTTGCTCAGGGACCCAACAGTTGCAACTTGGTGGTGGTGGGGCTTGAACCGGCAACCTTCTGATTACTAGTCCAGTACCTTAACCACTGAGCTACTTTCAGCGTCTTCCTTCCTTTTTCCTTCCTTCCTTCCTTCTCTTTTCTTCCTTCCTTCCTTTTTTCCTTCCTTCCTTCTGCTCTTTCCTTTCTTCCTTTCTTCTACATCCTTCCTTCCTTCTCTATCCTTCCTTCCTTCCTTCTCTATACTTCCTTCCTTCTATATCCTTCCTTCCTTCCTTCTCTATCCTTCCTTCCTTACCTCTTTTTTCCGTTCTCTTTCTTTTCTTTTTCCTGACTGAACCATTATGATTTACTACAGCTCATTATTTATTTGTGCCCACATAATTAGGGCAAGTTTGACTGCTGGGGCATGGGTAAATCTCTCCACAGTCAAGCAACATTCACTCAAAGACACAGGCATCATTGTTATGCAGCAGCCGGTAAGTGTATGACTATATGAAGCTTGCTCGACTGTGGACAGTGTACCCAATGTTCTGATTTTTTTGTCACAGATGAAGAACAGTTGTGGAAATCATTAAAATTCCGGGATGAAATGAAACAGTGAAGTAAACAGTGAATAACCCAGTCCTGCAGGACTCGCTGTGCCACCGTACCGCCCAGGTCTGTAAATCACGCCCTCTTAAATAAAGAGAAAAAAAACGAGCTCTCCTGCGTTTACTCGCCCCGTCCATCCTCATCCAGCGCTGATTTGCGGCCTGACACGGGAGCGAAGCTGAAACGATGCCGGGAATTATCCAAATCTGCTGCGGATCATATTCTCCGATGAGGGTGGTCATGGCAACGGGTACCACGGGCATCTTTAAAGAGCCGAGGAGCGAGAAGGTCAAGCGCAGGCTCATTGTGCATTTGCGGCAGACAGCAGCAGCATATTTTACATCCTGATGGGCTGCCGGAGCGCAGCGGGAAGGTCAACAGTGGCACGTTTATAATGGATGGGCCGAGGGCCCGAGATTACACAGCCGATGAGGTCGGGGCCTCTTTATGAGCGAGACGCCGAGCTCGCCGCTCCTCTCGGTCATTATCGGCCTTCACGGTTCGCCGGGCGAGCGGATCTGGCTCCCGCCGGCTGTAAGAGCTCCTGCGTCGTGTTTGCATACGGAACTGAAGCTGCGGGTAATCAAGGGAACGTTCGGTTGCCTAGCCAAGAAACTATATGCAATCTATACGTCCAAAAGGACGTCCACACTCCTGATGATTATTTATCCTCAGTGTTTAAGCCACGCCCAGATCACTCAAATCAAATAAATTCAGTTCTTTCAACAACACAGAACACCTTTGGGGGCCTTTCCCCCTTCCCAATATTGTGACCACGCCCATTTCCAACCAGCAATGGCTCCAGGACGACCAGGATGACCCGTTTGCTGTGTGGTCAGGTTTGCCAACAAATGAGCTGGCAAGTCTAAGAGGAAAAAAAATCATAATACACAGAAAAACTTCCACCTCAAGCAAATTAACACTAATGAGGCGCCTCCATGCCCCCTTTGTCGGCCATAATGGCAAAGCAGAAGGACGCGACTCTTAATGTGGATCAGGGCTGAATTTATTCAGTAGATGTCATGTTATATTTATAGATATTTTAAGTCTATCTATCTATCTATCTATCTATCTATCTATCTATCTATCTATCTATCTATCTATCTATCTATCTATCTATCTATCTATCTATCTATCTATCTATCAGTGTGTCTCTGTCTATCTGCCTGTCTGTCTATCGTCTATCTGTCTGTCTGTCTATCTGTTGTCTGTCTGTCTATCTGTCTGTTGTCTGTCTATCTGTCTGTTGTCTGTCTGTCTATCTATCTGTCTGTTGTCTGTCTATCTATCTATCTGTCTGTCTGTCTATCTGTCTGTTGTCTATCTATCTATCTGTCTGTCTGTCTGTCTGTCTGTCTGTCTGTCTGTCTGTCTATCTATCTATCTATCTATCTATCTATCTATATTCTGTCTGTCTGTCTGTCTGTCTGTCTGTCTGTCTGTCTGTCTGTCTGTCTATCTATCTATCTATCTATCTATCTATGTCTGTCTGTTGATCTATCATCTATCTGTCTATCTGTATTTCTATCTATCAGTCTGTCTGTCTATTAATCAATCATCTATCTATCTGTCTGTCTGTCTGTCTGTCTATCTATCTATCTATCTATCTATCTATCTATCTATCTGTCTGTCTGTCTGTCTGTCTGTCTGTCTGTCTGTCTGTATGTCTGTCTGTCTGTCTGTCTGTCTGCCTGTCTGTTTTCCTGTCCTTCTTTAGCTGTACGGTGTTGGTATTGATTGTTGACATTTTCACATTGATTACAAAAGTGACTCGACAAACATGTACATTAAATAAAGAATAAATCTTTTTTTTTTTTTTTTTTGACCAATAAATCACACAAATCACTTAAAAAAAACCGAGTAATTCATTTCTCACCTTCGTCAGGATCGGGCGGTCCGAACTCCAGCTGGTAGCGCAGGATGTAGAAGTTATTCCACACGTAGAGCTGGTTATCCCGCGGGTTGTAATCCACGGCGGCGATGTACTGGTAGCTGTTGGGGAAGGCGATGTCGGTGTACTCGCCGCGGCTCAGCTTGGTGTTGTACACGTAGTCTATGTGGCTCTTGCTGGCCTCGCTCTCGTTCTCCTCGTAGCTGGAGCGGACCACGTGCAGCACGCCGCACACCATGAAGGCGTCGGAGGCCGAGCGCTTGTCGTACGCCGTGTCCCACGTGGCCTCGAAGCGCAGCGTGTAGGGGTTGAGCTGGCTGATCACGATGCGCCCGTTGTTCTGCTCCGTGGCGTAGATCACCCAAAGCCCGCGCTCGTCCACAGCCAGGTCGATGTCCGTCTTGCCGCCCCAGCGATACGGCGACGTGTCGTGGTAGTTGGCGTTGGCCACGATGGCCTCGCCGCTCTTAATGCGCGTCCGCAGGTCGAACTTGACGATGTTCCGCGTGCGCTCCTTGTTGAAGAAGATGGCGCCGTCGTAGGCCACGAAGCCCGTCCCGTCCACGCGGTGAGGGAGCTTGTACGTCGTCATCTGCCGGCCGTTGCGGAAATCCTCCAGCGAGTTGTACTCGATCAGCGTGTCCGTGCGGTACGGAGTCCACGGCATGAAGTAGATCTTGTCTCCCGCTTGCAGAGGGTCTTTGCACCAGGCGCCCGCTTGCTGCTCGCCCTCGAAGGTGAACACCGGCTCCCCCACCGCCTTTAAAGTCCCGGGGCAGATGAAAACTGAAAGGAAAGCAGGAGACGGAGCGTCAGAAATGCTAATACAAATCAAACGCACATGGATTTGCTCTACGACAGTGTACGCGTGAGAAACATGGTCTCGATTTTACTAGATTTTAAAAACCTGATCAGCACGTGTGTGAATTTATTTTGTTCCCTGAGACGTCTTAACACGAGCGAGTTAGCGACCAAACGAACCGCACAGGAAGTCCTGCAAACCAAAGGAGACGGAGGAGGCGACGTTTAGATCTGTGCTAAGATTTAAATCAGGACTTAAAGCCGTACCTTTAAAGAAAACACACACACACACACACACGGGTCACGTCTGAGGAAAGAACGGACAGGACGGATGGCACGAGGAACCGGGGGCGTGGCAGGAGCAGGATGGTGAAGGATGCCAGAGCTGCTGGGACAGAACGGATGACAGAACAGCAGGAGAGAGGTAGAGGATGAACTGATGATGGGTGAACGAGGCCTCGCCAAATAAAAAACCTCCGTCCCCGAGCTGCTGGACTGTTAGATAGGGCCCGACCCATAAATCAAATCTCGTTCAGTCGAAAAAAAAAACTGTAAAATAGACGCCATGACAGTGTTGGGATTTTAATAAATTAGCAACTCTTTATTTATTTATCTTTTTCCATCTTTATTTTTCTTCCTTTTCTTGTTCCCTTGTTCTGTTCTTCCTTCCTTCCTTCTCATTTTGTTCTTCCTTCCTTCACGTGTTCTGTTCTTCCTTCCTTCCTTTTCTTGTTATGTTCTTTTTTCCCTCCTTCCTTTCCTGTTCTGACCTTCCTTATCTTGTTCTTCCTTCTTTCCTTCCTTCCTTCATTCCTTCCTTCCTTCTCTTGTTCTTCCTTCCTTCCTTTCCTGTTCTGACCTTCCTTATCTTGTTCTTCCTTCTTTCCTTCCTTCCTTCCTTCCTTCCTTCCTTCCTTCCTTCCTTCCTTCCTTCCTTCCTTCCTTCCTTCTGTTCTTCCTTCCTTCCTTCCTTCCCTGTCCTTCCTTCCCTGTCCTTCCTTCCTGCTTTCCTTCCTTCCTTCCTTCCTTCCTTCCTTCCTTCCTTCCTTCCTTCCTTCCTTCCTTCCTTCCTTCCTTCCCTGTTCTTCCTTCCTTCCCTGTTCTTCCTTCCTTCCTTCCTTCCTTCCTTCCTTCCTTCCTTCCTTCCCTGTTCTTCCTTCCCTGTCCTTCCTTCCTTCCTTCCTTCCCTGTCCTTCCTTCCCTCCTTCCTTCCTTCCTTCCCTGTTCTTCCTTCCTTCCTTCCTTCCCTGTTCTTCCTTCCTTCCTTCCTTCATCCCTTCCTTCCCTGTTCTTCCTTCCTTCCTTCCCTGTTCTTCCTTCCTTCCTTCCTTCCTTCCCTGTTCTTCCTTCCTTGCCTGTTCTTCCTTCCTTCCTTCCTTCCCTGTTCTTCCTTCCTTCCTTCCTTCCTTGCCTGTTCTTCCTTCCTTCCTTCATCCCTTCCTTCCCTGTTCTTCCTTCCTTCCTTCCTTCCTTCCTTCCTTCCTTCCTTCCTTCCTTCCTTCCCTGTTCTTCCTTCCTTCCTTCCTTCCTTCCTTCCCTGTTCTTCCTTCCTTCCTTCCTTCCTTCCCTGTTCTTCCTTCCTTCCTTCCTTCCTTCATCCCTTCCTTCCCTGTTCTTCCTTCCTTCCTTCCTTCCCTGTTCTTCCTTCCTTCCTTCCTTGCTTCCTTCCCTGTTCTTCCTTCCTTCATCCCTTCCTTCCTTCCTTCCTTCCTTCCTTCCTTCATCCCTTCCTTCCCTGTCCTTCCTTCCTTCCTTCCTTCCTTCCTTCCTTCCTTCCCTGTTCTTCTTTCCTTCCTTCCTTCATCCCTTCCTTCCCTGTTCTTCCTTCCTTCCTTCCTTCCTTCATCCCTTCCTTCCCTGTCCTTCCTTCCTTCCTTCCTTCCTTCCCTGTTCTTCTTTCCTTCCTTCCTTCATCCCTTCCTTCCCTGTTCTTCCTTCCTTCCTTCCTTCCTTCATCCCTTCCTTCCCTGTTCTTCCTTCCTTCCTTCCTTCCTTCCTTCCCTGTTCTTCCTTCCTTCCTTCCTTCCTTCCTTCCTTCATCCCTTCCTTCCCTGTTCTTCCTTCCTTCCTTCCTTCCCTGTTCTTCCTTCCTTCCTTCCTTCCTTCCTTCATCCCTTCCTTCCTTCCTTCCTTCCTTCCTTCCTTCCTTCCTTCCTTCCCTGTTCTTCCTTCCTTCCTTCCTTCCTTCCTCCATTCCTCACTTCTCTTGTTCTTTCCTTTCCTTTTTGTTTTTCTTCCCCTTCTTTCACTTCTCCTTACAGAATGATGCCATTACTTTTTTACTACAGCACATTACTTCTCTGTGCCCACATGAATAGGGCTAGTTTGACTGCTAGGGCATGGGTAAGACTCTCCACAGTCAAGCATAGATGTATGCATAAACAATATATTTTTTTAAATAAATAAATAAAATATATATGTTCTAATCCTTTAGTCACAGATAAAGGACAGTTGCAGGAATCATTAAAATCCCAGGACTGTTATGAATTAAAACAGTGAGGAAAAACAGTGTAGTGCTGCTGGTAACCTTGATTTAATTATAGTCCAAATACCTTTAATCATAATTGTATCACCCTATTAATTAATTAATTAATTAATTTATTCATATCTATTCCCCTTTTTTACTCAATCCAGTGTCCAATTAAAGCTTCTCTCTCGTCTCTGCCACCATACCCACCCCTGATTCATTCAAGTGACCCAGATCAGATTAAAAACATCAGATTCTGGGATTTCTGCTGTTTACGTAGCCGGGACTGTAAAGAAAAGACAAATCTGAATCAGTGGAGAAATAAATTAGACACGGGTCGCTTTTACATGCGGTGGACACGATAAATTGATCATTCAGACTGAAGCTTAGTGATGCACGGCATTAGTCTTATAGATTTTAATCTATAAATATTTGAACCTGAAGCTTCTGATATTTCAGCACCTCGATGGCCGGATCGTTTTCATATCGGCCGGGCCCTACTGTCAAAACAAAGCATTCTTCAATGATCACATGCAAACGAGGAACAATCGAAGGCCTCTCTCGCCCATCACCAACCATGCGACTGAAACGTGAAAAAGCCAAAGCAAATCTGTACGGGACGTTCCAAAAGTGTCCAGACTTTCGCCGTGCTAGCACGTCATCCAACCAGAGATCGCAGTGATCTGCAAGTCTGGTTATCATGTGGAGATAAAGGAGGGGTACAGGGAAGGAAACGGGGCAGATGAGGGGGTGGACAACATACAAACACACGACAAGGAGCTGAGGACCGAGAACCAGAGTGGCCATTTACCTTTTTGCTCCACTTCTATTGAGCAGTGAGAGAAAAGTGGAAAGAGTGTGAGGAAAGAGAAAGATTAGCACAGGAAATGTTAGCATAGGGAAGATCTACACCTACAGAATAGGAAAATAAACATCTACACACACAGTCATGTTTATATCTGTGCAAAATAAGGCATTTCAGGACAAAATGTTATGAAATTAACAACAATAATACATCAAATATAACACAGCAAGACAAAACAACTATATTAAGTATTTAGCTTTTAGCACTAGCTTTTACTCAATCAACTGAGGGTCTGTCTGAAAGCCTAGCGCTCTCTCTCTACATAGAAACATTGTACGTCATCCTACACTCCTGAGAAGAGTGTCTAAATGTCTACATTCTTAAATTAAAAACCTAGTCAGCTGCCTCAGTAGAGAGGATTCTAATAAGACATGGAGCTCATAAGGCAGATTATTTAGACACACCACTTAGACAGTGATTATGCAGATTACATCACCACAGTTTCAGCATACTAAACTAACACAGTTAGCCTCAGGACATTCAAACCAATGTGCTGCGGCGGCACAACCCGCATGTATGTATATGTGTATGGGAATTTGTGCCTATTTGGTCAAAAAAAGCGTTTGTATGGTTGGGTGCAACAATTAATGTCCCAGTTCATTTCAGACCTGTTTACTGAGGTCAGGACACACTTTTGTGGGACGATGCGGGAGCAGGAGAGAGGCGCTGTTTAAGCCAGTGAGCTAAAAATAAAATAAAAACAAATAAAAATAAAAAAGGGATCTATATACTGTCACTACAAAAAATCTACTAATTTAATATTTTATCTAAATAAATACACATTTAATCTGGAGAGTCTCTAAACATTTTAGTGCTATGTAAATAAATAAATAAATATTTATTCTGGTGAGTCTCTAAACATTTCAGTGCTATGTAAATAATATAAAAATAATAAATAAATAAATAAATAAATAAATAAATAAATAAATAAAAATAAAAAAGGGATCTACATGTCTAATGTATATACTGTCACTTCCAAACAATCTACTATTTACATATTTAATCTAAATAAATAAATATTTAATCTGGTGAGTCTCTAAACATTTCAGTTCTATGTAAATAAATAAATAAATAAATAAATAAATAAATAAATAAAAATAAAAATAAAGACATCTATAAAATGTCACTTCCAAAAAAATCTACTAAGCTTTCAAAAGCTTTTCAAAGCTAACACAGTTAGCCTCAGGCCATTCAAACCAACGGGCTGAGAGGGCACAACCTGCTAGCACGCCAGCTAACGTCTCCCTCCGTGAACCGAAAACAGTTAAACTGTCCCTGACGAGCCTGAATTTACAAACTTGTGCACCTTTATACAAATTAAGCATCAATGAGAAGTTTTTTACATTTGAAAGGAACTCCGTTAGTTGCTCTGCATTTCGTTCATCCTTCATATTTGTAGTTTTTTGTGAGAAAAGTTGTGCCGCACTGAATGCTGGGATTGCCTTCAGCGCTGAGGAAGCGTTGGACGCTCCCTCATTATTCAGTCAGATCATCACTCAGAATTAGGGAACCTAAGTAGGAGCATTTTAATGTATCTAAGGATTTAGACACGCCCTCTTCTCAGGAGGATGTGTAGAGAGATCACCAGGTTTTCAGACAGATTATTCGTTTAGTCTTTTGTGAATTTCTTTAACACTTGTAATAATGAACAATAATACTTCTGTAATGGGGTGTTAGATTTCTCATCCAGCAATTAACACTCAGGCAGCTCTGAGCCGCTGTTATATAAAACTACTGATGTCGCTACATCACTTCACATCCTATTAAGAAAGAAGAAAGCTTCATCATTAGCTGAAGGAAAAGATGCAGACGGAGACGGAAAGGAATCAGAACTAGAAGATGAGCACGACTATGAACATTGTTGAAGGTTGTTAGAAGTATTTGAAGGACACAGACCATGTAAAATATTATTATTATTATTAATAATAATAATAATAATAATAATAATAATAATAAAATCATCTCTCATTCATCTGTTAGAACAGTGAAAGTTTACCAAAAGTATAAGAACACCCCTCCTGACGCTTGAGTTCACATGTTTCAGCCACAATAATCAATGACATGGTGGTGTGATCCTCCCTGATATGGATTATTCTCCCCGCGGTGCCACGTTCCACTTGTACCACAGTGATGTTCTCTAACAGTGACATGAGCACATCATCATTCTGTCACGTCAGATGTCATAACCTGTCATTAGAGGCCATGACAGTCGACGTTAGTCATTATAACAGTCTTACGTTACTTGTACAGAATCTGTCTGTCTGTCTAGCTATCTGTCTGTCCCGTCCGTCCGTCTATCCAATTATCTATCTATCTGTCTGTCTGTCTGTCTGTCCATTCATCCATCCGTCTGTCTGTCTGTCTGTCTATCTATCTATCTGTCTATTTATCTATGTCTATCTGTCTGTCTGTCTATTAATCTATGTCTATCTATCTATCTGTTTGTCTGTCTGTCTATCAATCTGTCTGTCTATTTATCCATCTATCTATCTATCTATCTATCTATCTATCTATCTATCTATCTATCTATCTATCTATCTATCTATCTATGTGTATCTGTCTGTATGTCTGTCTGTCTATCTATGTCTGTCTGTCTGTCTATCTATGTCTGTCTGTCTATCTATCTGTATGTCTATCTATTCATCTATGTCTGTCTGTCTGTCTGTCTATTTATCTGTCTGTCTACAAAACAGTCCCATTTTTATCAGTGTCAACTGTAGCAGTAAAGTGGACCATAAGGGGAATTTCGATTGATTGTTCGATTAGGAAGGAACTTCAGACTGTGTAGGGTGTCGTGAGTAACCCTTTATCACCATACAAGCAGTTGACAGTAAGATTTACCCATCAGTCATTGCGTTTCTCACGGGTTAAGAGAGCCGGCGTGTTATCTGATGTCAGACTAATGTTTCATTAATCCACCAACGATGCTAAAGTAACCAACGAACGTCCAGAAACGCTGCAATCCATAAAATCACACGCTAGTTAGCTTAGAAAGCAGAGAGACGCTTAAAGATCGCTGTCGGTGTGATGGAGTTGAAGGGCGTTTCACACGATGAAGGGATTTAACCAGCTGACGTTCCCTTATCGCCGCTATCACATGATTAGCGTGTAGGAAATACAAAGGCGCTGTGCAGGGACCCTGTGGAATGGAATCCAGCACTGGTATGTTTTTTTTAAGCACTCAAGGCAGCGCACACCAAAAAAAAGCACTCATTAGCGGCGGTGAGAAAACCTTGACGGCTTCTATATCTCTCTTTTACCGTGGACGTTTCTGAAGGGAAAAATGTTCCTGCTTGGTGAAAATCAATGGAGCCGGAGATCTAGATGATGATCGCTGCTGTAAATAAAAGCTTTTTTTCTTCAAAACGAGAAGAAAAAAGCTCCATTCACCGATGGAACGCAGCAGAGCGTGTGCTCCGTCTCAGAGCCGCTCTGAGAAACTGCAGGATTTAAGGATCCGAACGTAAACGGAAAATAAATAAATAAATAAATAAAGAGTCTGGAGGAGAGATTAACGGAGGAGGCTCGGTAGACTCGGCTTTGAGAGTTCGGATCAGACGAGCTTCACTGCGAACTTGGAAGAGCTCGAAATCGAAAATCTAACCCAGTAACAGACACTAATGGAAAGAGAAACATCCATTACAAAGATGTGAGCTCGAAAAAGCATACACTACATGTCCAAAAGTATCTGGACACCTGATCATGAGCTTGTTGGACGTCCTATTTAAAAAACAAATGCTATAAAAATAAACTGACCTCTGTGTGTGAGCTTTTCAGTTAGAACAACAGCCGCTCTTCTGAGAATCTTCTCACAAGACTTTAAAGTATGTCTGTGTATGGGAATTTGTGCCCATTTGGTCAAAAGAGCATTTGTTAGCATTTGTGGGACGATACAGGTTACACGCTGAGCAGGAGAGAGGCACTGTTTCAGCCAGTGAGCTGAAGGGCTGTATTTTAAACCGCATACTGTTACTAAAGATGATGCTTTAAACAGTAATACCTCGACTGAGTGCTATGTAAATGAAAAAGATATATTTATATATAAAGATATATGTATATATTATATATATAAATATATATATATATATATATATATATATATATTTATATATATAGGACATTATATAGCTCTTTTATATATATAAATTTATGTATAAATTTCCAAACATTTCAGTGCTGTGAAATAAATAAATAAGTAAATAAATAAATAAATAAATAAATAAATAAATAAATAAATAAATAAATAAATAAATAAATAAATAAAAAGAGATCTATATATTGTCACTTCCAAACAATCTACTAATTACATATTTAATCTACATAAATAAATATTTAATCTGGTGAGTCTCTAAAGATTTCAGTGCTGTGTAATAAATTAATAAATAAAATAAATACAAATTAAATTAAAAAAGAGATTCATATAATGTCACTTCCAAACAATCTACTAATTATATATTTAATCTAAATATTTTTTTTTCTGGTTAGTGTTTAAACATTTCAGTGCTATGTAAATAAATAAATAAATAAATAAATAAATAAATAAATAAATAAATAAATAAATAAAAAGAGATCTATAAAACGTTATTTCAAAAATCTACTTATTACATATTTCATCTAAATGAATAAATATTTAAATAAATAGTAAATAATAAGGTTTTTCTTTTTATTATTTGTTGTCAGAAAGAGACTGGTCTTACACATAAGAAATGAGAAATTAATCCAAGTAAATGATTAATAATTTACAAGTAAATTAATAATAAATAAACAAACAATCAGTAATAAAAAATCTACAACAATAAAAAATTGAAAGAATATAGAAAAATTTCACTCGCAAAGCAGCAACAATTAGTGTCCTTACTTCCCAAATCATTAAAAAGTCTCATTAATAGGAAATATACGGGGGTAAACACACCTCGTATTCTAAATGTGTTTATATTCACAAAATACAGTGAAGTTGGTCATACTGGAACAGAAGAGCCTTCAACTGTTGCCACAAATTATATAAGTTCAATAATCAGGAGGGGTGTCCACATACTTTTGGATATGTAGCCTCATTGTGAGGAAACCTGCAGTTTGATCAGTTTTTACATTAAGAAAATAAAACAGTTCATTATTAATACAGACATGACATGAACGTAACAACATGGTTCTTCAGAACACACGTGAGAATCCGTCTCAGATCTCATTTAGAGTAAAATACCACAGTAACCACACCAGTGTTTAAGATGTGATGGAGCTGAACAGTGTGGTTCTGACTGTGGATGTGAAGTCCATTCATCTTCTTAATAGAGACTTCAGCACTATAGAGTTTAAACTAGTACTACTGGTACTACTAATGTTACCACTGGAACTGTTACTACAGGTACTGTTACTACTACTGGTACTGTTACTTCTGGTACTGTTACTACTTGTACTGTTACTACTGGTACTGTTATTACTTCTGGTTTAGTTACTACTGGTGCTGTTGGTACTACTACTACTACTACTGT
Organism: Trichomycterus rosablanca; assembly: GCF_030014385.1. Classification (NCBI taxonomy): domain Eukaryota; kingdom Metazoa; phylum Chordata; class Actinopteri; order Siluriformes; family Trichomycteridae; genus Trichomycterus; species Trichomycterus rosablanca. The sequence continues at coordinate 49,101,435 of NC_085991.1, read as the reverse complement.
TAGGCAAAGGCAAGGCAAGTTTATTTGTATACTACTGGTACTACTGGTACTACAGGTATTACAGGCACTGTTATTACAGGTAATTGTACTACAGGAACTACAGGTACTGTTATTCCTGGCACTGTTACTACTGGTACTGTCACTACTGGTGCTGTTGGTACTACTACTACTACTGGTACTGTTGGTACTACTACTACTGTTAGGCAAAGGCAAGGCAAGTTTATTTGTATACTACTGGTACTACAGGTATTACAGGCACTGTTATTAAAGGTAATTGTACTACAGGAACTACAGGTACTGTTATTCCTGGCACTGTTACTACTGGTACTGTCACTACTGGTGCTGTTGGTACTACTACTACTACTGGTACTGTTGGTACTACTACTACTGTTAGGCAAAGGCAAGGCAAGTTTATTTGTATACTACTGGTACTACTGGTACTACAGGTATTACAGGCACTGTTATTACAGGTAATTGTACTACAGGAACTACTGGTACTGTCACTACTGGTGCTGTTGGTACTACTACTACTACTGGTACTACTGGTACTGTTGGTACTACTACTACTGTTAGGCAAAGGCAAGGCAAGTTTATTTGTATACTACTGGTACTACTGGTACTACAGGTATTACAGGTCCTGTTATTACAGGTAATTGTACTACAGGAACTACAGGTACTGTTATTCCTGGCACTGTTACTACTGGTACTGTCACTACTGGTGCTGTTGGTACTACTACTACTACTGGTACTACTGGTACTGTTGGTACTGTTACTAGTGGTTCTACAGGTACTGTTACTCCTGGGACTGCTGGTACTATGGGTACTACAACTACTATTGATATTACAAGTACTGTTACTACTACTGGTACTATTACTACTTACATTGCTATTACTAGCAATACTCATACTAGTCTTTCTAATAATGTATCTACTACTACTATTACTACTGTCACTACTGTTACTACTGTTACTGTTACTACTACTGATAATACTGGTACTGTCACTTCTACTACTACTGTTTCTTCTACTGTTTATACTAAAGCTGTTACTACTACTGTTACTACAACTGGTTATACTGGTACTGCTACTACTATTACTACTACTGTTACTACTAGTTATTACTGCTACTACCAGTACTGTTATTACTACTGCTGGAACTGCTACTACTGTTACTATTGCTACCAGTACTGCTACTGCTTCCAATACAAATACTACTCATACTACTACTACTACTACTAGTACTAAGGATGGCGGCGCGCACGGACGCAGCGGCTCGGCTCTCTCTATCTTCTCTTTATTCTAGTCTTTTACTTTTCTTTTTTACCTTTATCAGTGAAGCAGTAGCTCTTATCAGTTACACTAGTTTTCGAAATATCATTGTACTTGTGTATAGTGACAATAAAGATTCTATTCTATTCTTTTCTAATACAACTACTACGACTGCTGCTTTTACTACTATTACTAAATCCGTTTTAGTAAATGGTGTTTTTACTCTCGGATTCTCAAGACTTAGCTGTTTTTCTCATGTTCTGAAGGAGCATGTGCAGAGTTTGGAGACATGTGGTGCTCGGTTCATAACCGAACCCCGAACAATCCCAGCATCCTCTTCAGCTAGTGAGGAAACGTTACATTAGGGAAGATAAACAAGGGAAGGCAGGACGGAGTACTTACTGTAGGGGACACATTCGTACTGGACCTCCAGATACTTGTAGGTCCCGGGGCATGGATCAGGAAAGACGTCTGAACCAGTGATGACCACACATTGGGTCCGGTTGTTACACCTGAAACACGAGCACAATTAAGAGCAAGAGTTAATACTGGATTAGTATCGGGACGCCACTTCTAATGACTGAATTCATGTGTTTCAGCTACAACAGTTGCTCACAGGTGTAATAAATCAATTATATAAAAAAAATTATGTGCTTCCAGCTATGCAGCAACAGTTTAGGGAAGGCCCTTTCCTGTCCAGCATGATCCTGTGCACAAAGCTAGCTCTATAAAGTTGTGAAACTCCAGTGGCCTGCACAGAACCCTGACCTCTGCCTATGTTATGTCTGTTCTGTAATATTTATTACACACACACACACAGAATCACACACTGGACTGAAACTACAGAAGAACAAAGCAAAACTTCAGTGCTATTTGACCTTAAACCGAGACTACACACCTCCTCATTACCTGTCTAACATCAAAGACTAAAGACTGAGAAAAACACCGACCAATCCAGACTCGGTGATCACAGTCTGACCATCAAGAGAGAGTCCAGACTGTGTTCTCACTGTAAGAGCTCAGAGGGGTTCCGAATACGACTCAATATCACCTTCCTCGTCTTTTATTTCTTTATTTATCTTTATTTACTGTATCTTTCATCTGTACTGTTTAATTTGATATAATATTTATCATTTTTTGTCACTGCTTTGACAATGATAAACCTTTAACATTCACACCAACAACTTGAACTTTTTGAACTTGAACTCAATGGTTTGGTGGGTAGCACTGTTACCTCACAGCAAGAAGGTCCTGGGTTTGATTCCCAGGTTGAGCGGTCCTCCACGTCTGTGTGGGTTTTCTCCCACAATTCCAAATACATGCAGTCAGGTTGTACTGTAGCTAGTAAATATTTGCCTCAGGTGTGTGTGTGTGTGTGTGTGTGTGTGTGTGTGTGCGTGTGTGTGTGTTTGTCTGCGCTGTGATGGACTGGCGACCTGTCCAAGGTGTTTCCTGCCTTTCGCCTGGTCAATCAGACCCACCATGACCCTGACCAGGATAAAGTGGTGGTAAAACAGACAATGAATGAATAAATGAACTTAAAAAAGAGAGTGTATATAATAATATATACAGTGTAAAAATAATAATAATAATAATAATAATAATAATAAAGATAATATAATAATATTAATAATAATAAAGATAATAATATTAATAAAGATAATAATAATAATAAAAACAATAATAATAAAGATAATAATAATAATAATAATAAAGATAATAATAATAAAGATTATGATAAAAAACAATAATAATAAAGATAATAATAATAATAAAGATGATGATAAAAAATAATAATAATAAAGATAATAATAATAATAATAAAGATAATAATATTAATAAAGAAAATAATAATAATAATAAAGATAATAATAATAATAATAATAAAGATGATGATAAAAAACAATAATAATAAAGATAATAATAATAATAATAATAATAATAATAATAAAGATAATAATATTAATAAAAATAATAATAATAATAATAATAATAAAGATGATAATAATGATATTAAAGATTAATAATACTAATATTAAAGATTAATAATATAATAATAATAATAATAATAATAATACATAATAAATTAATAATAATAATAATAATAATAATGATAATAATATTAATAATGATAATAATAATACATAATAAATTATTAATAATAATAATAATAATAATAATAATAAAAGCCATATTTAAGAGTGACAGTGAAATATTCAGGCTGTCAGTGTCTCCTGACTCTCTTAACACTCCTGAGAGGCCTGGATTTGAAACAGCACCCGGGGAGCATCTGAATAAACCTCAGAATTTTAAACAGGACAAATTCTGCTATTTTATTTATTTATTTATGTTTTCAGCATCTTTAACCCTCTTTCAGAAAGAGCTGTGGGATATAAACGGATAGGATGGTGTCACCGTGAATAAGACGTCGTCTCCGCAGGGAGCCGCTAATAGCTGAACCGACGCAACGCTGATTGACACTGAGGCTGAACACGAGCTCGTAAGCTAACTCAAAATTCAGCTCAGCTCGGAGACCCGGACTCATCGAGCATTCATCGACGACGCCCTCGGCGGAATAAATCACCTTAAGCATTTTAAACAGGAATCATCTGCGCATTTGTACGTTTACGCTCCGCGCTGACCTTGACTCTGAATCCTGACGTCTTTCCGAATTAAAAACGAATGGACCCGGGGTGTGGGAGGGTCTACGCCGGGGCTCGTTCCTCTGTGTGGGTGCGCTGGCGGATCGCTGCGGGAACCAACACATTTCTGAGTAAATAAACCAGGAAATTGGCCAAACTTCAATCAAGCGCCGTGTGTGTACAGAGATTAATGAGACAGTGTGAGCAAAGAGGGCAGATCATCTCCCGAAAATATGACAAAATCAACCTGCAGGCAATAAAGCGTCCTAAATATTTAAAAAGGTTTAAAAATAATGCATTTTTAGAGGAACGAGACTCGTGTACAGGAGTGAGGGAAGTGATAGACACTGTGCACTATAACATTAAAACCCCCTCCTTGTTTCTACACTCACTGTCCATTTTATCAGCTCCACTTACCATATAGAAGCACTTTGTAGTTCTACAATTACTGACTGTACTCCATCTGTTTCTCTGCATGCTTTGTTAGCCCGCTTTCATGCTGTTCTTCAATGGTCAGGACCCCCACAGGACCACCACAGAGCAGCTATTATTTAGGTGGTGGATCATTCTCAGCACTGCAGTGACACTGACATGGTGGTGGTGTGTTAGTGTGTGTTGTGCTGGTATGAGTGGATCAGACATGGTATGAGTTTTTAAATACCGTGTCCACTCACTGTCCACTCTATTAGACACTCCTACCTAGTCGGTCCACCTTGTAGATGTAAAGTCAGAGACGATCGCTCATCTATTGCTGCTGTTTGAGTCGATCATCTTCTAGACCTTCATCAGTGGTCACAGGACGCTGCCCACGGGGCGCTGTTGGCTGGATATTTTTGGTTGGTGGAAGATTTTTAGTCCAGCAGTGACAGTGAGGTGTTTAAAAACTCCAGCAGCGCTGCTGTGTGTGATCCACTCGTACCAGCACAACACACACTAACACACCACCACCATGTCAGTGTCACTGCAGTGCTGAGAATGATCCACCAGTCACTAGATTCACTAGGTTTTCGAACACACACAGAGTGTGCATGCTTGACTGGCCTGCCTGCAGTCCAGATCTGTCTCCTATTCAAAATGTACGGTGCATCATAAAGAGATGAATCAGACGTAGCCCGAAGCGCCTGTACAAAAGTTTAAGGAGCACGGAGATCAGGGCGTGGCTCTCCTGGCCTCATGCGTGAATATGCTAAGAAAGTATGAACGATGGAACGTGAGGCAGGTACCCTCCTCGGACACGACCGGAGTCTTCAGCAGCGGAAGACAAATTGACTATATTAAATTGGGAGAAAATGAGGAAATGTATAAATAAAATATCAAAAAACTGCAATAATTAGTGTCCTCCACTAACCATTAAAAGTCTCATGAATACAAAAGCTAATGGAACACAGGGGTAAACACGGCTCTGTCCCAACTCTTTCAGAGTTTGCTAAAGACATTAAGGGAAAGAAGGTCCTGGGTTCGATCCCCAGGCGAGGCGGTCCGGGTCCTTTCTGTGTGGAGTTTGTATGTTCTCCCCGTGTCTGCGTGGGTTTCCTCTGGGAGCTCCGGTTTCCTCCCACAGTTAATTGGAGACACTGAAATGCCCTATAGGTTAATGGGTGTGTGTATGTGTGTCTGTCTGCCCTGCGATGTGCTGGCGCCCCGTCCAGGGTGTTACTGTGTGCCTTGCCCCCATTGAAAAGCTGGGATAAAGCTTCGATAAGCGATTACAATACAGTAAAGTTGATCAGTGGAAACATTGGAAGTCTTTTAAGATTCGAGGGAATAAACACATCACAGACTCTTCATTTTATTGCACGTTTCTGGAAATATAATCATACAAATGATCAGTTACTGCAGGGTGGCATGATGAAAGATGTGTACCATCAAAACTGGACATTATTACTGGTTTTCCATCCCCACACACACTGAACTGCTTGAATATTTATAACCCTGATGCCACCCTGGCGTTTATTCCACACACTGATTTCAGTAATTGCAGGATCGGCTCTGAATTCAGTGCTTAAACATAAAAACATATCTGTGAGATATGTAAAAAACAGACGTCTGAATATTTAGGACCGGACCGGGCAGATCGGTCGGAAAAAACATTAAGGAACCATGAGAACTGAGATCATCTTAGAGTTGGAACTTTTTCGCACGGGCACGTTTGTGGGGCAGCGATAAGGAAAATAAATGATTACAGTACGACTGAGTCACTGCTAACTGCTGAAAAATATCTAATTAAATATGTAACCGTGTCAGAGAGCCTCCTGTTCTGTGACTGAATCATCGGATCACTTCATTTCTCTTAAATAACCTACAAACGTTCAGATCTTCTACAGGGTGATTACTGGGTTCCTAAAACTCTTCTGATAGGTCAAAAATTTACTTACAAACAGCCCTGATAATTCATTTAGTGGTCCTGTTGCATTGAACATTGTGATGTGGCTTTATAATTTGAAGTATATGTATATTAAGTATATTTTAAGTATACACCGATCAGGCATAACATTATGACCACCTTCCTAATATTGTGTTGGTCCCGCTTTTGCTGTCAAAACAGCCCTGTAACTGTGATGCACCTTTCTATCAGAACCAGCATGAACTTCTTCAGCAGTTTGAGCTACAGTAGCTCGTCTGTTGGATCGGACCACACGGGTCAGCCTTCACTCCCCACGTGCATCAGTGAGCCTTGGCAATTTGTTCCCTTGTCAAACTCACTTGAATCCTCACGCTCGCCCATTTTTCCTGCTTCTAACATCAGCTTTGAGGATAAAATGTTCACTTGCTGCCTAATATATCCCCCCCACTAACAGGTGCCGTGATGAAGAGATAATCACTGTTATTCACTTCACCTGTCAGTGGTCATAATGTTATGCCTAGTCAGTATATATATATTAGACCACAATACTGGGACCACAACAGTTGCAAACAGGTGTAATAAATCAACAATATAAAGGAGATTATATGGTTCCAACTTTGCAGCAACAGTTTAGGGAAGGTCCTTTCCTGCCCCAGCATGACTGTGAAGAAAAGCTCAGTTTAATGAAACTGCAGTGAAAATCCTGAGTCCTGACCTCAGCCCCACTGAACAGCTTTGGAATGAACTGGAACATCAACTGAGACTTTTTGACCAACATCAGTGCCCAGCCATACACATGCGGTCATCTTTTGACTGCATTGGCACAAATTCCTAGAGACATACTTAAAGGTTTTGTGAGAAGCCTTAACAGAAGAGCGGCTGTTGTTCTAGCTGAAGAGATCAGATAGACGTAACTATTTTATTAGTATTTGTTTTTGAAATGGGACGTCGAACAAACTCATGATCAGGTGTCCAAATACCAGTTGACAGCCCACAAAGGGTTGACCACAAAGTTAATTAATAACATTTTGGAACTTTCTACACGCCCAAATAAACAATTTACACTACATGGCCAAAAGTATTTGGACACCTGACCATGAGCTTGTTCGACGTCCCATTTCAGAAATAACTGGTATTGAAATAGAGTGACTAGATCTATAACAACAGCCTCTCTTCTGAGAAGACTTCTCACAGGAGTTTGAAGTATTTCTGTGGGAATTTGTGCCTGTTTAATCGAAAGATGACAGCATTAGTATGACTGGGCACTTATGTTGGTGTTCCGGTTTACATTTGACATTTTAGGCATTTAGCAGACGCTTTTATCCAAAGCGACTTACAGTTCTGTGACAGTAACAGTCTAAGCAATTGAGGGTTAAGGGTCTTGCTCAAGGGCCCAACAATGGCAACCTGGCAGTGGTGGGGCTTGAACCAGCGACCTTCTGATTACTAGTCCAGTATCTTAACCGCTAGGCTACAACTGCATTTTGCATTTTGAATGTCAAAGATGTCCAGCTTGACCTCAGAGAGTACTGCTGATAGACTGGCCTGTCTGCAGACTGAACATGTGAAGGGCATTATTAGGCATGTTCACTTTTACATTTATCTTTTATCTAAAGCGACTTACAGTATACAGTCTGAGCAACTGAGGGTTAAGGGCCTTGCTCAAGGGCCCAACAATGGCAACCTGGCAGTGGTGGGGCTTGAACCAGCAACCTTCTGATTACTTGTCCAGTACCTTAATTGCTAGGCTACAACCGCTCTACAATCGTTCATTCCAAAGCTGTTCAGAGGCTTTTCATCATGTCTTTATAGAGCTGTGTGCATGAACAGGAGAGGTCCTTCCCTAAACCTTATATCATTGATTTATTACACCTGTTGCAGTGGCTGAAACACATAAATTCAGTAATTAAAAGGGGCGTCCCGATACTTTTGTCCGAGGCTGCACGAACCTCTGCGCTCGACTGTAAGGCTGGTATACATGAGGAAGGTGGCTGGACAGGGTGGCACACACAAGCTGCTGGGTGGTGAGAGATGACTGACTGCCGTCGATGTGTCGTAAATCAAAGCCGCCGTACGGTGACACTAATCGCGGCGGCGTGACGGTAATTTTCGAAGGGTTAATGAGGAATGGAAATGAGAGCCGTCGTCGAAACTAAGCGGCACGTTCTTTAATTGCGTCCTGTAAAGCGGGCGCTCAGATCCAGGCTCCCTGGCGAGAATGCCACCCAGCAGCGGCGGCGGCACTGTTGTTTTATTCTAACGCCCCACATGCGGTGTCTTAATTACAGGAGCCACGCAGGCCGGTTTCATCATAACATTTCTCACTTTGCCCTCTGCCGTGCGCCCACTTAAACCACTTCTCTTCAAACCTCTTCACTTATTTTCTCACACTGGGCTCTTAACATGACCTCCAATTAAAAACATGTCATAATATCTGCCCTTTGAAAAATTGCCCGTCGCTTGCATCATAATAAAGGGCACGGCAGCGCGTGCCAGGCTCGCTGGTGTGCAGGACTGTACGTCTGAGATAAAGCTCGCAGTGAAAGGTCACGTAGGGCTAGAAAATATTAAGAAAATACTTAAAGACGCACCGAAATTTAAGAAAGATGCCATGCTGCTGGGCACAAACGGATTAGCATTTTACATTCACGCTTCCAGGCTAAGCGACTTACAGTTGTGAAAGTATACAAACTAAGCAATTGAGGCTTAAGGGCCTTGCTCAAGAACCTGGCAGTGGTGGGGCTTAAACCAACAACCTTCTGATTACTAGACAAGTACCTTAACCACTAGGCTACAACTGCCCTGGATTCACAAACCTGGAACTGTCCTGATTTTTCTATTTGGTCACCAGTTCGGTACTAAAGCTTTTAGGTACGGTATAGATGACCAAAAGTATCTGGACACCTTACAATGAACTTGTTGGACACCTCATTCCAAAACCAAGGGTGTTGAAATAGTCTGTATAGTGACGACACGTGTGAGGTAAGACATTCTATAGAACAAGGAGGACTGGATCTGATCACAGTCAACGTTCCACATCATCCTGGTGGTTTTCAGGTGGTTGTAAGCGTGCGTAAGTATGAATGTGTGTACATGTATAAATGTGTAAGTGTTTAAGAGTGTGTGGGTGTGTGTGTGAGTGTGTGCTGGAGTGTGTGTGTGTGCGCTTGAGTGTGTGCTTGTGTGTGTGTGTGTGTGTTCATAAGTATGAATGTGTGTACATGCATAAATGTGTAAGTGTTTGAGAGTGTGGGTGTGTGTGTGTGTTTGTGAGTGTGTGCATGTGTGTTGGAGTGTGTGTGTGTGTGCTGGAGTGTGTGCTTGTGTGTGTGTGTTCATAAGTATGAATGTGTGTACATGTATAAATGTGTAAATGTTTGAGAGTGTGTGGGTGTGTGTGTGTGAGTGTGTGCATGTGTGTTGGAGTGTGTGTGTGTGTGTGTGCTGGAGTGTGTGCTTGTGTGTGTGTGTGTGTTCATAAGTATGAATGTGTGTACATGTATAAATGTGTAAATGTTTGAGAGTGTGTGGGTGTGTGTGTTTGTGAGTGTGTGCATGTGTGTTGGAGTGTGTGTGTGTGCTTGTATGTGTGTGTGTGTGTGTGTGTGTGTTCATAAGTATGAATGTGTGTAAATGTATAAATGTGTGTGTGTGTTGAAGTGTGTGTGTGTGTGTGTGTGTGTGTGTTTGTGAGTATGTGCAAGTGTGTTGAAGTGTGTGGTGCATGTGTTGGAGTGTGTGAGTGTGTGTTTGTTAGTATGTGCATGTGTTGGAGTGTGTGTGTGTGTTTGTGAGCGTGTGCTTGTGTGTGTGTTTGTGAGCGTGTGCTTGTGTGTGTGTTTGTGAGTGTGTGTGTGTGTGTTTGTTAGTATGTGCATGTGTGTGAGTGTGTGTGTGTGTGTTTGTTAGTATGTGCATGTGTGTTGGAGTGTGTGTGTTGGAGTGTGTGAGTGTGTGTGTTGGAGTGTGTGAGTGTGTGTGTGTGTGTTTGTGAGCGTGTGCTTGTGTGTGTGTTTGTGAGTGTGTGTGGGTGTGTGTTGGAGTGTGTGAGTGTGTGTGTTGGAGTGTGTGAGTGTGTGTGTGTGTTGGAGTGTGTGAGTGTTGGAGTGTGTGTTTGTGAGTGTGTGTTGGAGTGTGTGTGTGTTTGTGAGTGTGTGTTGGAGTGTGTGTGTGTTGGAGTGTGTGCTTGTGTGTGTGTTTGTGAGTGTGTGTTTGTGAGTGTGTGTGTGTGTGTGTGTGTGTGTTGAAGTGTGTGCGTGTTGGAGTGTGTTGTGTGTGTGCTGGTGTGTGTGTTTGTGAGTGTGTGTGTTGGAGTGTGTGTGTGTGTGTGTGTGTGTGTTGGAGTGTGTGCTTGTGTGTGTGTTTGTGAGTGTGTGTGTTGGAGTGTGTGTGTGTTGGAGTGTGTGCTTGTGTGTGTGTTTGTGAGTGTGTGTTGGAGTGTGTGTGTGTGTGTGTGTGTGTGTTGGAGTGTGTGCTTGTGTGTGTGTTTGTGAGTGTGTGTGTGTGTGTTGAAGTGTGTGCGTGTTGGAGTGTGTTGTGTGTGTGCTGGTGTGTGTGTTTGTGAGTGTGTGTGTTGGAGTGTGTGTGTGTTGGAGTGTGTGCTTGTGTGTGTGTTTGTGAGTGTGTGTTTGTGAGTGTGTGTGTGTGTTGAAGTGTGTGCGTGTTGGAGTGTGTGTGTGTGTGTGTTGGAGTGTGTGCTTGTGTGTGTGTTTGTGTGTTGAAGTGTGTGCGTGTTGGAGTGTGTTGTGTGTGTGCTGGTGTGTGTGTTTGTGAGTGTGTGTGTTGGAGTGTGTGTGTGTGTGTGTGTTGGAGTGTGTGCTTGTGTGTGTGTTTGTGAGTGTGTGTGTTGGAGTGTGTGTGTGTGTGTGTGTGTGTTGGAGTGTGTGCTTGTGTGTGTGTTTGTGAGTGTGTGTGTTGGAGTGTGTGTGTGTGAGTGTGTGTGTTGGAGTGTGTGTGTGTGTGTGTTGGAGTGTGTGCTTGTGTGTGTGTTTGTGTGTTGAAGTGTGTGCGTGTTGGAGTGTGTTGTGTGTGTGCTGGTGTGTGTGTTTGTGAGTGTGTGTGTTGGAGTGTGTGTGTGTGTGTGTGTGTGTTGGAGTGTGTGCTTGTGTGTGTGTTTGTGAGTGTGTGTGTTGGAGTGTGTGTGTGTGTGTGTGTGTGTTGGAGTGTGTGCTTGTGTGTGTGTTTGTGAGTGTGTGTGTTGGAGTGTGTGTGTGTGTGTGTGTGTGTGTGTGTGTTGGAGTGTGTGCTTGTGTGTGTGTTTGTGAGTGTGTGTGTGTGTGTGTTGAAGTGTGTGCGTGTTGGAGTGTGTTGTGTGTGTGCTGGTGTGTGTGTTTGTGAGTGTGTGTGTTGGAGTGTGTGTGTGTGTGTGTGTGTTGGAGTGTGTGCTTGTGTGTGTGTTTGTGAGTGTGTGTGTGTGTTGAAGTGTGTGCGTGTTGGAGTGTGTGTGTGTGTGTGTGTGCGTTTATAAGTATGAATGTGTGGATATGTAAAAACGTGTTTAAGAGTATGTTGGTGTATGAGTGTATGAGTGTGTGTGTGTGTGTGTGTGTGTGTGTGTGTGTGAGCAGCACACTGGTCTCAGATATAACAGCGCTTTGAGAGGAAAATCATCACCCGCTGCTGCATGAACCACCGCTAATCTAAAGAGAGAAAATCAGCTCCAGTGTGTGTGTGAGAGAGAGAGTGTGTGTGTGTGTGTGTGTGTGTGTGTGTGTGTGTGTGTGAGTTGGAGTGTGAGTGTGTATGGTGTCAATAACGTTTATGAGACGGATCAGGACGTTGGAGACGATAAATATCCAGTACTCGTTAAAGAGCTGGCGGTGCCCTGAAATGTTCCGCTAATTCCACACATTCATTCTGTCTCCCTGCTGGGTCACTAATGTTTACAAATCTGCAGCCCTGCCAGGACCTGGAACCAGAACGAGGCTCTGAAGGAATCGTGTTTCTGTGTCTCTGATATAAAAACCATAATCAAATACTGTACATGGGTGCGAAAAACCTCAAAATCACACTGAATATCTAAAGGCGGATCTTAATGCTACGGAAATTATTCAAATGTGCTGCATCCCAAACCTCATATTATAGTACTGTTCTCCAAACCTGTACATTACTGATAGTTAGGACATGGATAAACAGGGTGTGTTGGGCGCGTGGACAAGTGGGTGGATACATGCCTAAATCAATTTTAAAAAAGGGCATGGGTGGATGGACAAGTGGGTGATTGGGTGACATTTGGGACAATGTATGGATGGATGGACGGACAGATGGATGAACATTTGGGACAATGTATGGATGGACGGATGGACAGATGGATGGACATTTGGGACAATGTATGGATGGACGGATGGACAGATGGATGGACATTTGGGACAATGTATGGATGGATGATGAATGGATGAAAGTTTGGGTCGATGGATGGATGGATGAAGGTGTTTGTTGGATGGATGGATGTCTTTGTTGATGGATGGATGGATAGACGTTTGAGTCAATGGATGGATGGATAGACGGTTGGGTCAATGGATTGATAGATGGACGCTTGGGTCGATGGATGGATGGACATTCAGGACAATGGATGGACGTTTGGGTTGACAGATGAATAACAAGATTGTGTGGATGGATGAATGGACGGATGGATGGTTGGGTTGATGGATTGATAGATGGACGTTTGGGTCAATGGATAGATGGATGTTTGGGTCAACGAATGGATTGATGGACGTTTGGGTCGATGGATGAATAACATGTTTGGATGGATGGATGAATGTTTGGGTCGATGGATGCATATCAAGGTTGGATGATTGGTTGGACGGATGGAGACTTCATCTGGAAATTGAACCCAGAACCTTCCTGCTGTGAGGCATCAGCATTACCCACTGAACCGCCCCAAAAGGAACACACAAAACTAATTACACACAGTGAACTAGAGAGAATCAAACCCAGGTCCCCAGGTCTCATGTTGCTGTGCATCACCCACTCTAGCTGCTCTTTAGGAATAATTACTCCAGTGCACCTGGTAGAGAAACCCTCAGTGACCGGTGACTGAGCCTGACCGCTGAAGTTCATGAATGTTTATGTTATTGCAGCTGCGCCGCTCACTGTAACGCAGCGACATACTTAAAGAACCTCGGAATAATAATAGCGCTTTATCTCCAGAGCCGATCTGCCAGCCGGGAAATAAAGTCCACATTTCCACCCGGAGTGATGCTTGGCACGCAGGCTTTACCTCTGAGATATAATTTTGTAGGCATCTGGGAGGTAGCACTTGATGTTTTCCATCTGGAAGGGGTCGGCGTCGCAGATCTTGTCGTCCGTGCGGCCGTAGTTGGCCGTCTCGATCATGATGACGTCGCTCCCCGGGCAGCGGAGGTCGATGGGGTAACCCTCGCACGAGAGCTCCCTGCGTACCAGGCCGAAGGGGAGAGCCGCCCGACTGAACGCTGTAAAGTAAACCAGAGCAGAAACGAGAGGGTTAGTGAGAGCGAGCGGCGGTGGACGATCCGTTCTGGTGGTGCAGTGAGTTTGCAGCATGAGCTGCTAATTTCTCATTAGTGATTATGATACTACAGCTGGTGACTTCTCTGTGCCCATATAAATAAGGCTAAAACTAAACAATGAAACTGTGCTTTCTTTGTCTGGATTAAATAATACACAGATCAGCCATAACATTAAAACCACCTCCTTGTTTCTACACTCACTGTCCATTTTATCAGCTCCACTTACCATATAGAAGCACTTTGGAGTTCTACAATTACTGACTGTAGTCCATCTGTTTCTCTACATGCTTTGTTAGCCCCCTTTCATCCTGTTCTTCAATGGTCAGGACCCCCACAGGACCCCCACAGAGCAGGTATTATTTAGATGGTGGATCATTCTCAGCACTGCAGTGACACTGACATGGTGGTGGTGTGTTAGTGTGTGTTGTGCTGGTATAAGTGGATCAGACACAGCAGCGCTGCTGGAGTTTTTAAACACCTCACTGTCACTGCTGGACTGAGAATAGTCCACCAACCAAAAGTATCCAGCCAACAGCGCCCCGTGGGCAGCGTCCTGTGACCACTGATGAAGGTCTAGAAGATGAGCGACTCAAACAGCAGCAATAGATGAGCGATCGTCTCTGACTTTACATCTACAAGGTGGACCGACTAGGTAGGAGTGTCTAATAGAGTGGACAGTGAGTGGACACGGTATTTAAAAACTCCAGCAGCGCTGCTGTGTCTGATCCACTCATACCAGCACAACACACACTAACACACCACCACCATGTCAGTGTCACTGCAGTGCTGAGAATAATCCACCACCTAAATAGTACCTGCTCTGTGGTGGTCCTGTGGGGGTCCTGACCATTGCAGAACAGCATGAAAGGGGGTAACAAAGAATGCAGAGAAACCGATGGACTACAGTCAGTAATTGTAGAACTACAAAGTGCTTCTATATGGTAAGTGTAAAAACAAGGTGGTGGTTTTAATGTTATGGCTGATCAGCATGTGTGTTTATTCTCTGTTTCACAGACCCGCTCTGACCCTAACGTGGATGAATCAGTCAGTAAACCTGAAGGAATTCTGATTATGTAAGAATCTATAATAAAATTTCAGGTTTGGTCAGAAACCCTCCAACGTGACAGCATTTTTTTTCCAATCCGAAGGTGGGAATTAGGTTCCACACGACGCGAAGAGACCAAATAAAAGGTAATCCGAGTACGTGTAAGTCCGATAGCGAACAAATTGGCTCTGATAATAAAGGAAACTCGATACAGTCGGCTGTCATCTAGCAGACCATCTATTTCCATCTGCACCTCGGTGACTCGGTGATTGCTTCACCTCGCTGACACGGCGAGTATGTTTCTTCATCAGCGGCTGAAAGTGAAACTGATATGTAGGTCTGTGTGTGTGTGTGTGTGTGTGTGATGAGCTGTTGTGTACACGGCTCTTCTATAGACGGTAAATTAAATCCACATTAGTGTCGTCCTTCATTTTTCCTGCGCTATCACACACCGCATCCTCTCCAGCTCGAGCGTCGGGGTCACGCAACGCTCCAGGAATGCAGCCTGATACACTTGAATTCAGACGTAATGAAGATCATGATCACGCAGACGGAGACCTTAAGAGGATCCAGAACGAATCAATAAATAAATTTAAAAAAATTAATAAATAAAAGATGTGTAAGTGAAGCACAAAGAGGAGATGAATCTCCCATCTAAAAAAGACAGACCACGGTTGCCTGTTGTTTTCTACAGAAGATGATACACACACACACACACACACACACACACACACACACACGCCTTTGATCATCAATCAAGCAAATCAATCAAACGGAGACTCCAATCATCAAACCAAGTTCCTCCTTTGAACAGAATAAATAAACACACATTAAAGAAGCTCTCGTGATCACAACGGTGAATAAAAAATAAATAAAGATTAAATTCTTTAAATAAATAAATAAATAAATCACCGGCACAGACATAACAAAACTAAAACAAACCAAAACACCCCAGTAGAGCTCAGAATAAACAGAATCGTAGCATTAATTGCACAGAACTAATAATGTCAGATTTTTTTTTTTATGTTAACGCCCCCCTCCCAAATAAAAGATTAAAATGACTTCTTTTATAATAATAACACTTATAAATAAAAAAATAAGGGTGCCCAGGTGGCACAGCTGGATATTCCACTAGCACACCAGTGCCGAGATTCAGAACTCCTCGGTTTGAAACTCGGCATTGCCACCGGTCGACTGGGCACCATCTAGCAGGCATAATTGGCCGTACCTGCAGGGAGGGGTGACCGGACTATCTGGGCGGGGTCTTCAAACGCTGTGTAAGGACCCTGATTGGTGGATAGAGGTGCCTGTGCAGAATGCCTGGGTAAAAAAGGGTTCTGCTAAGGGCTGCACACAGGTCAGAGGAGGCGTGAGCAGCAACATACCCAGCTCTGATGCAAAAAATCAAGGATCCCCAGCAGCGGAAGACAAACTGACTACCCTAAATTGGGAGAAAATGAAAGAAAAACGCATAAAAAATATATATTAAAAGAAAAACTGTGTGCCTTGCGCCCATTGAAGGCTGGGATAGGCTCCAGCACCCCCCCCCCCAACTCCTAATTGAATAAGCAGTTAAGACAGTGAGTGAGTGACTTGATATTTCTGTGAATAATACTTCCAGATAATTTCAGATTAAATATACATAAAGGATATTCAGACACTGACAATAAAAACTGTATAAAAGCTAATTGTAGAAATACTACAGTTCATTCAGACATTAAGAGATGAAAATAAGAAAACTTTAAACATCACACTACACAGTGCTACCGTAATTCTATTCATCTTTTTAAAAAGTCCACAAATAACACCGATTAAAGTGCGTCTACATATTTTTGCTTCCCTCCGTATATACAGTGTATCACAAAAGTGAGTACACCCCTCACATTTCTGCAGATATTTAAGTATATCTTTTCATGGGACAACACTGACAAAATGACACTTTAACACAATGAAAAGTAGTCTGTGTGCAGCTTATATAACAGTGTAAATTTATTCTTCCCTCAAAATAACTCAATATACAGCCATTAATGTCTAAACCACCGGCAACAAAAGTGAGTACACCCCTAAGAGACTACACCCCTAAATGTCCAAATTGAGCACTGCTTGTCATTTTCCCTGCAAAATATCATGATTTGTTAGTGTTACTAGGTCTCAGGTGTGCATAGGGAGCAGGTGTGTTCAATTTAGTAGTACAGCTCTCACACTCTCTCATACTGGTCACTGAAAGTTCCAACATGGCACCTCATGGCAAAGAACTCTCTGAGGATCTTAAAAGACGAATTGTTGCGCTACATGAAGATGGCCAAGGCTACAAGAAGATTGCCAACACCCTGAAACTGAGCTGCAGCACAGTGGCCAAGATCCTCCAGCGTTTTAAAAGAGCAGGGTCCACTCAGAACAGACCTCGCGTTGGTCGTCCAAAGAAACTGAGTGCACGTGCTCAGCGTCACATCCAACTGCTGTCTTTGAAAGATAGGCGCAGGAGTGCTGTCAGCATTGCTGCAGAGATTGAAAAGGTGGGGGGTCAGCCTGTCAGTGCTCAGACCATACGCCGCACACTACATCAAATTGGTCTGCATGGCTGTCACCCCAGAAGAAAGCCTCTTCTGAAGTCTCTACACAAGAAAGCCTGCAAACAGTTTGCTGAAGACATGTCAACAAAGGACATGGATTACTGGAACCATGTCCTATGGTCTGATGAGACCAAGATTAATTTGTTTGGTTCAGATGGTCTCAAGCATGTGTGGCGGCAATCAGGTGAGGAGTACAAAGATAAGTGTGTCATGCCTACAGTCAAGCATGGTGGTGGGAATGCCATGGTCTGGGGCTGCATGAGTGCAGCAGGTGTTGGGGAGTTACATTTCATTGAGGGACACATTAACTCCAATATGTACTGTGAAATACTGAAGCAGAGCATGATCCCCTCCCTCCGGAAACTGGGTCACAGGGCAGTGTTCCAGCATGATAATGACCCCAAACACACCTCTAAGACGACCACTGCTTTATTGAAGAGGCTGAGGGTAAAGGTGATGGACTGGCCAAGCATGTCTCCAGACCTAAACCCAATAGAACATCTTTGGGGCATCCTCAAGCGGAAGGTGGAGGAGCGCAAAGTCTCGAATATCCGCCAGCTCCGTGATGTCGTCATGGAGGAGTGGAAAAGCATTCCAGTGGCAACCTGTGAAGCTCTGGTAAACTCCATGCCCAGGAGAGTTAAGGCAGTTCTGGGAAATAATGGTGGCCACACAAAATATTGACACTTCAGGAACTTTCACTAAGGGGTGTACTCACTTTTGTTGCCGGTGGTTTAGACATTAATGGCTGTATATTGAGTTATTTTGAGGGAAGAATAAATTTACACTGTTATATAAGCTGCACACAGACTACTTTTCATTGTGTCAAAGTGTCATTTTGTCAGTGTTGTCCCATGAAAAGATATACTTAAATATCTGCAGAAATGTGAGGGGCGTACTCACTTTCGTGATACACTGTATATTAGAGTTCTGTACTGACGTTATATCACACAGAGCAGAAAGACTTACAGGAAGGTAAAGCAGTTAAAAGACTCAGAGATGATGAACGTTATTACATGGAGCTCTGGAGTCTGGAGTCCACACACATGGGAAACAATCAAACCCCCTTCTGCCCTACAGCTGCAAAACCACTCCAAAGAGCCCCAATCCAAACAAAATCAGCTCCTTACCCCAACTGTGATCCTACTGATCATTCAAAGAAAAGAACGGGGGGCAACACACCGCCTGTACGTAAACAAAGAGAAATATATAAAAAAAAAAAAAAGAAGTCAGTACTTTCTTAGTCAGAATTTTATTATTATTATTATTATTATTATTATTATTATTATCAATTATTATTATTATTATTATTATCAATTATTATTATAAATTATTATTAGTAGTAGTAGTAGTAGTAGTATTAATTATTATTATTATTTTATTATCATTATTATCAATTATTATTATTATTTTATTATTATTATTAATTATTATTATTATTGTTATTATTATTATTTTATTATTATTAATTATTGTTATTTTTATTATTATTATTATTGTATCATTATTCTTTTTATCATTCTTCTTTTTATTATTATTATTATTATTATTATTATTATTCTTCTTTTTTATCATTATTATTATTATTATTATCATTATTATTATTATTTTATTATTATTATTTTATTATTATTATTATTATCATCATCATTATTATTATTATTATTGTTTATTTTATTATTATATTATTATTATTATTATTGTTATTATTATTATTATTTTTGTTGTTGTTTTGTTGTTATTGTTATTATTACTATTATTAATTATTTTATATTATTATTATTAATATTATTATTTATTTAATTATTATTATTATTACATTATTGTTATCATTGTTATAATTATTATTTTTATTATTATTATTATTATTATTGTTTTTTGTTGTTTTGTTATTATTATTTATTTCATTATTATTATTTATTTTATTTTTTGTTGTTTTGTTATTATTATTATTATTATTACTATTATTATTTATTTTATATTATTATTATTATTACTATTATTATTTATTTTATTATTATTATTATTATTATTATTACTATTATTATTATTATTATTACATTCTTATGAAACATATTTTACACAAAGTATTCAGACAAGTAAATTATTTTGCTTGTTGTTTTGTTGCAGTAATTGCTGCTACAAGTCTTTTTGAATACGTCTAATCTTTCTAAACCTGGATTTAGGCGA
Organism: Trichomycterus rosablanca; assembly: GCF_030014385.1. NCBI lineage: Eukaryota > Metazoa > Chordata > Actinopteri > Siluriformes > Trichomycteridae > Trichomycterus > Trichomycterus rosablanca. Next base: position 49,081,882 of record NC_085991.1, on the reverse strand, counting down.
CTTATCCCACTTTTCACAGCAGCTTCCCTCCGGCTTTGCAAGACTGGATGGCAGGTAGACGGCTGCAGGAATGTTTACCTGTTCCAACAGGTTGTCCCATTTACACAGGACATTTGGAGCTTTTGTAGACTGACCGTTGGGTTCATTTAGACCTCTCTGACCAGGGCTCCTGTTGTCCAGATGCCTAATTCGGTCTTGTGCCAAGCTTCTTTCATTTTAAAACTAGTCAGGCCACTGTGGTCCTGGGAACGTGTAAAGCCTGAGATATTCTTGTCCTGATCTATGTCTTCTACAAACGGTTCCTTGGACCTCATGGCTTGATTTAGTCCAGACAATGCAGTGCACATTGTGGGCTCTTATAGACCCGGGCGTGGCCTTACAAGGGGTCTGAATACTTACTTACTTACTGAATACGGGGTGAACGTGTACACAGAGGGAACAAAGCTAAATTGGTTTGGTTGGGCGCCAGCTGAAAACGTTAGCTCGTGCCAAAACCATCTTTGTGACCTTTAAGCAGCTAGATGATGCATTGCATTGTGGGAATTGACGTCTTCATATTTTAAGCCTGTGCGGGCCGCGTTGAAACCGTTTGATCCATTACTGTATGAACTGTTGTCAGAGAGCTTAAATATTTGGACTGTGTAAGATATACACTGGTAAATCAACCACTGAAGTAACCAGAACCCTATAAAATAAATATAATAAATCACAACGTGCTTCACTTATGGAAACACACTATACGGCCAAAAGTATGTGGACACCTGACCGATAGAGTGACCTCTGTGTGATCCTTTCAGCTAGAACAACAGCCAATCTTCTTAGAATGCTTCTCACAAGACTTTGTATGGGAATTTGTGCTCATTTAGAAAATAGATGGCAGCATGTGTATGGCTGGGCGCTGATGCTGGTCAAGAAAGTCTCAGTCAATGTTCCAGTTAATTCCAATGCTGTTTAAGTGGGGGCTCTTTAAATCGAGCTTTTCTTCATGTCTTTAGAGAGCTTGCTTTGGGCCTTCCCTAAACTGTTGATGCAAAATTGAAGCATTTAATTTCCTTTGTACGATTGATTTATTACACATTGACGCTTTTTTACCTTCATCAGCATTTAGCGGACGCTTTTACCACAAGCCATCAAACTCCTGAACTCTAATCTGAACTGAGGGACTCGGAAACACACACACACACACACACACACACACACACACACACACACATACTGTACATGACGGTGTGCTCCTACTAGACGGGACGGGAACCTGGCGTGCTCCTACTAGATGGGACGCTTATCTAAAGTGACTTACAGTACTGTGACAGTATTCAGTCTAAGCAACTGTGGATTAAGGGCCTTGCTCAGGGGCCCAACAGTGGCAACCTGGCAGTGGTGGGGCTTGAACCTGCGACCTTTTGATTACCAGTCCAGTATCTTAACCACTAGGTTACAACTGCCTACAACACCAGTTATCAATTGTTGTGGTTAAAACACATGAACTCAAAAATTAAAAGTGGTGTCCCAATACTTTTGCCATATTGTGTAATATTGTGTTTAATCTTAAATTTAATCCTAAAACAAGCTGCACTGCAGGTCCGCTGAGAGCCTAAAAGCTAAAAACACACAAAAAAGATGCAGCGTTTGGCTTTTTGCTCCTGAAAGCCTGACGGATGGAACAAACTGTCAATAATCACAGTCGTTAGCAGCCACCCTTCTACACAGGTTTTGGGGGGGGGGGGGGGGCATTTACCTTTCCTGCCCGGTGCTCCCCAATTAACCTGCTCTCAGCCTGGTGCCTTGGCAGAAATAAAAAATGAAAAGAGAGAGAAAAAAATGCTGCTCCACCACTCATCATCCATCCATTCCTGCCATGTAACCGCTTCTCTTAGCACCTTTGCTCTAATTACCCCGCTGTGCTTCGGTTTAGACCTGACACCCATCCGGTGCTGTCTGAACACATATCAGTCCTGTACACCCACAGCGCTGGAACTGATCTCACCGGTGTACTGGACATCCTGTCGCTCAGGAACGGCATCTTTATAAAGGTGCTGCAGCCATCAGTGCCAGATAATTATACCTCCAAATAAGCTGGACCTGTTTACCTGAGTCTGTGTCCTATTCAGTAACAAATCATTGTTTTTAATTAATTAATTCAGATGGTTTATAGACTAATAACCAAACACTCATTTATTATTATTATTATTATTATTATTATTGGTGTTTTATTATTATTATTATTATTATTATTATTATTATTATTATTATTACTATTATGTATTTTTATTTTTGTTATTATTATTTGTTATTCGTTTTTATTTATTTATTTATTTATTTATTTATTTATTTAATTATTTATAATAATAATAATAATAATAATACTATTGGTGTTTACTATTATTATTTTTATGATTTATAATCTTTGTTATTTATTATTATTATTATTGTTGTTGTTGTTTTATTATTATTATTATTATTATTATTATTATCGTTACTATTTGTTATTTATTTGTATGTTTTTATTATTATTATTAACTGTTATTATTATTATTATTATTAATAATTATAATATTAATATTATTATTATTATTATTATTATTATTATTATTATTATTAATAATAATAATAATAATATTATTATTATTGTTATTATCATTATTATTATATCTCTAAAACACATGGTGCCAGTTGGGTTAACAAATGTGGCACGACTGGCGGAAAACTGGACTAAATCGAGTCCAGCATCACAGTTTTAATGAAAAAAAAAAACAGGTTACCAATAGAGAGGCAGGCAACACTGTTAAGAAAAAAAACTCATGATTAAATCAAAGAACTTCCATCTGAAGCAAATTAACGTTAAAGGAACTGTCAGCTCCAGTGGCATGGCAGCTGGGCATAACTCTGCATATCACACCCACTTCAAATCTCCAGAGCAGATTGACCTGTTACATATTTGGTATTACTTTGCATGTATGGTTCACAATACGTTTTGTTTTAGAAAACTGTTAAAGCTGGTGTCTGCGCCCCCGCAGCCTAGATCCATCCACATGTGCAATAGAGCGCTGTCAGGAACAGACCCTCCCGCGCTTCACCACTGTGACTGATGAACGGCTGAACCCTCATTCCTCACGGCAGGCCGTGACAGGTTTATCACACGAACGCCGTGCGGAGGGGGAGAAAGCGCCTGTTTCACGCCTTTTTTTAAACTCCTCGGAGGAGATAAAACAAGCCGAACATATTGGCTTTGTGCGGGACCGCCCGTCACCGTCCCCTCCTGTCCTTCCATCTCCGAGTCTTTCGGCGGGGAGGCCGCGCGCATCCATCAAACGGATTCGGTTTGATCTCAAACACCTGTCAACGACAGGCCTAGAAATTGATGAAGCCCGGTGCTGGAGTGCAAACCTCCCCCCTGCAAGATTCATGTCCCCCGGGGCCTGGAGGCTACGAACCAAGTTCAATCAATAGCAGGCAGAGGGGAGGATCCGGGCTAACCTGGGAACCCATCGCTGACAACTAATTACCATGCCATTCAGAATCAGCCGCTCAGTTTATCAAGCCCGACCTGGGGGTCAGTGTAATCGGCCGTTCACCAGCTCACAAAAACACTCCAGCGTTTCTGATAACGCGGCTCTCTAAATCTTCACTGTCGTGCAGCCATTGTGCTTTTGTTTGCATCGGCTCGGTCAAATCTACACACACACACACACACTCACACACACACACATACACACTCACACACACACACACATACACTCACACACACACACACATACACACTCAGTGTAGGTGTTTCAGAAGCGCTCAGAACCCTTCCAGGCTCCTCAAACAGAACACACAACGATCTGAGCCTCGACACATGACTCCTTTGGTTTTTAGTTATTGATTAGATCAGCTGTGAATAAAAGGGCTACGACGCCTCCAGACTTCAGGCTTTTTGAACAAATCAGATACCAAGGTCACCGAATAGTGAATATTTGATCAGCTACTGTGGTACAGGTATACAGGTAGACTTTAAAACATTACACATACTGACTGTGTTCAGTTTATTAGTACTATTTTCATGAATTTCATTTACTCATTTTTTATGTGAATAAAATATAAGACATTTACAATTTATAATCATTTAGTTATATCTTTGATTTATTATTATTATTATTATTATTATTATTATTAGTTGTTTTGTTGTTGTTATTATTGTTACTATTATCATTATGTTGTTCTTTATTTATTTTAGTTATTTCTTTGATTTATTATTATTATAGAGCAATTGAGGGTTAAGGGCCTTGCTCAAGGGTCCAACAGCAGCAACCTGGCAGTGGTGGGGCTTGAACCAGCAACCTTCTGATTACTAGTCTAGTACCTTACATTATTTTTATTATTATTATTATTACTATTATTATTATTATTATTATTATTATTATTATTATTGTTATTATTATAATTACTATTATTATTATTATTATTATTGTTATTATTATTGTTGTTGTTGTTTTGTTGTTGTTGTTGTTGTTTTGTTATTATTATTATCATTATTGTTATTATTATTATTATTAATAATTATTATTAATTATAATAATAATAATTATTATTATTATTAATATTATTGTTATTATTATAATAATAATAATTATTATTATTACTATTATTATTATTATTATTATTATTATTATTATTATTACTACTACTACTACATTTGGCCAGCTGTGTATTTTTTATCCATGATTAATGGGGTAGAGCTTGCAGCACATGTACAGACAGTGTTTGTACCGAATACTCCATCAGCTACGTGTTTATTAAATTATTCTCCATGAACTATCAGACTTTTCTCTTGTTTTATTCAGTTTATTATTATTACTATTGATTGGAGCATCTGTGAATCGAGGAAGCGTCCAACACACCTCCAAGCACTTATAAGTAATCCAGTGACAAGGTCACAGCACGCTCAGCTATAGATACAGGATGTGTTGTTAAAAGCTAGAGAAGAATTAGTGAACATGCTGTTAGATCTCTGTATGCTAGTCAGTTCCTCTTGTTGAATAAGAGAATTGGCTCTGGATGTTCTTTCATTCTCGCATACCTGCATAGTTCTTAAATGAGTCTGGTAGTGCCGGCAGCGGGTAAAGTCTGAGATAAAGAGTAAATAAAGAAGTAAGAAAGCAGTAGGCAGGATGCAGTCGGAGCTAGCGCTGGTGAGTTTTGTTATCTGTGTTTATTTCCCTGTCTGGTTTAAATGAAGTCAGGTTACGGGGGCATCCGAGCCACTACATAATACGTTATATATGGAAGGAGCCCGATCTGATCTGCTATGGGAACTGGCCCGGCGGTGACTTCGTTGGCAGCGCCCCCCGTTTCTCCCAGCCTATTGAAGACAACTTCTTATCAGGCATTCTCCTCACTGGCTGGGAAACGTCGCCTTTCTTATGACTCCTCTTACCTCGCCCGCTAAGCTGCCTATTGAGCCCGGGCACGGTGGCAGCTGCCAATATACTCTCTCACAATGAGGCGCATTCATGGCGCCACCCTCGCCGCTCGGGTCTGTAAACACTCCCCCCGTTACAGAAAAGCTTGTTTTCCATCAACACATGTGAAATTGGATGTTACACCAGCTCAGGTAGGATTGGAAAAAGGAAGAGGGTGTGAAGAAGTGGTGCAGCAGCTGCTGTAGGTCCTAGCGACCTGGGTTTGAGCCTCAACTCCGGCCGATGTCTGAAGTCTGACGCGTCCACGATCTTCAAACCAGTTTCCTTTTGCCTCCCAGAAAAGGTGTAAGAAGGTAAGGTTTGGTCAAGTAAAAAGTATTGACGCCCCTGTCCTGGACATTTTCACACCTTGAACGTTGAGTGACAAGGTGACACGTCTTTATATAAGCCCGATTTTACATTTAATCCAGCATATATATTAAAAAAATGTTAAAATGAGCAGCAGTGTAAATACATTTACACTGTATTGCCAAAAGTATGTGGACACCTTATTAAAACATAACAGGGGCAGCGATAGCTCAGCAGTTAAGGTACTGGACTAGTAACCTGCAGCAGACACGGTTCACCGGGTGGGGTGGGGTCTTCAAACGCTGTTTAAGGACCCTGATTGGCAGATAGAGAGGCGCCTGTGCAGAATGCATGGGTGAAAATGGGGTCCGCCAAGGGCTGCGCACGGGTCGGAGGAGGCGTGGGCAGAAATATACCCACCTGGACTGCAAGAATGGTCAAAAATTCCCATAAACACACTTCTAAACCTTGTGGAAAGGGTGGGCTGACATTAGCCCCCTTTCATGCTGTTCTTCAATGGTCAGGACCCCCACAGGACCACCACAGAGCAGGTATTATTTGGGTGGTGGATCATTCTTAGCACTGCAGTGACACTGACATGGTGGTGGTGTGTTGTGCTGGTATGAGTGTATCAGACACAGCAGCGCTGCTGGAGATTTTAAACACCTCACTGTCACTGCTGGACTGAGAATAGTCCACCAACCAAAAATATCCAGCCAACAGCGCCACGTGGGCAGCATCCTGTGACCACTGATGAAGGTCTAGAAGATGACCGACTCACACAGCAGCAATAGATGAGCGATCATCTCTGACTTTACATCAACACGGTGGACCAACTAGGTAGGAGTGTCTAATAGAGTGGACAGTAAGCGGACACGGTGTTAAAAAACTCCAGCAGCGCTGCTGTGTCTGATCCACTCATACCAGCACAACACACACTAACACACCACCACCATGTCAGTGTCACTGCAGTGCTGAGAATGATCCACCACCTAAATAATACCTGCTCTGTGGTGGTCCTGTGGGGGTCCTGACCATTGAAGAACAGGGTGAAAGGGGGTAACAAAGCATGTAGAGACACAGATGGACTACAGTCAGTAATTGTAGAACTTTAATATTATAGCAGGACTATATACTGTATAATATTGTAATCAATTTTTCTCTTTACTTTATCGGTTAGTTCATGATAGTAATCACACGACTGAGCAACCTAAAGTGCTTTCAGATAATAGCAGCAGCCATTTATTACCTAGTCATAGCCACCTCCCCTGTGCTAAATAAATTGCCGTGCTCCTGAGAGTCGGACCTAAATTTCCCTCATTTCTATCTTTGTAAATGATATATCGATCTCTGGGTGGCCGCAGGGGGGATTGGTGCCCCGCTGGAGAAAGAATCGGGTGACCTATAATAAAGCGGCGCTGATGCTCGTACAGCTCTGCTGATTGTTGTTCTTTTTCATGTCCGTTATAATGAATCGAGCTGATATCGCAGGAACACGGACCGCTCTATTAATTTATTGGGGGGTTAAGTGCAGTCTAGTCTATTAGCTTGCTAAACGAAGCTAACGTTGTTATTCAGTAATTCGTTTCCATGCTCGATGGGCACCGACCCCCAGGAAAAACGCTTTCGCCGTCTGAAGTTAGCACCGCTGTGAATTTAAAGCTGGTTTAATTCCTAATAATATTAATAATAAAATAAAAAAATTATAATAATAATTATAATAATAATAATGAATAATTACAAATGATAGTAATAATATAATAATTATACTTAAAAAAATATGAATAAATAACAAATAACGATTAAAAATAAATAAATAATATTACATAAAAATAAAACTAATAATAAACAATAATAAATTATTACAATTATTAAATAAAAAAAAAAAAAATAATAATAATAAAAATATAATAACAATATTATTAATAATTATTTTTAATAATAATAATAATTAAAATACATAAATAATAATAATAAAATAAAAAATAAAAAATAATAGTAATAATATAATAATCAGAATTAAAAATTTGAATAACAAATAATGATTAAAAATAAATAAATAACATTACATAAAAATAATACTAATAATAAACAATAATAAATTAAATAATAACAGTAAATTAAAGTTAAAGATAAATAAATAATAATTAAAATTGCCATCTGAAGTTGGCACCATTGTGTATTTAAAGCTGGCTCAATAATAATAATAATAATAATAATAATCATCATAATAATAATAATAATAATAATAAAAATATAATAACAATATTAATAATAATTATTTTTAATAATAATAATAATTAAAATACATAAATAATAATAATAAAATAAATAATAAAAAATAATAGTAATAATATAATAATCAGAATTAAAAATTTGAATAACAAATAATGATTAAAAATAAATAAATAACATTACATAAAAATAATACTAATAATAAACAATAATAAATTAAATAATAACAGTAAATTAAAGTTAAAGATAAATAAATAATAAATAATAATTACAATTGCCATCTGAAGTTGGCACCATTGTGTATTTAAAGCTGGCTCAATAATAATAATAATAATAATAATAATAATAATAAACAATAATGATAATATAAACAATAATACATTATAGTTAAAAATAAATAAATAATAATAATTAAAATGAATAATTACAAATAATAATAAACAATAATAAATTATAGCAAAAACAATAATAATAATAATAATCAAATAATAATATTGTACAGCTAGCCTGGAGCAGAGAGGGTTAGGGGCCTGCTCAAGGGCCTAACAGTGGCTGCATAGGAGAGGCTAAATTTGAACCAACAATCTTCTGATTGATAAGATAAGACAGACTTTGTCTGGCATTGTAGTTATACAAGGAAACGTAATCATTATTGCACAAATAGTATTGATTTATGTACAGAATGTAAAGTGATCTGTGCATTTAAGAGCTGCTTGGGGAGGAAGGGTACAATCTGATAACTCGAAGCTCTACTCACTAAGTTACCACTGTCCCAGCAACAGGAAGCAACAGGGTTTGGATGTTTTGGATACATCTGAACTGAATCTGAATAGTTAGGACGGGTGTCCACATACTTCTGGCTATGAAGTGGAAAAAACACCAGTTGTTGGCCTCATAACCAGTCGCTGCAAATGCTAGATGACGTTTGAAAGTACCGGAGGCTCAGTGACTGATGGGGGCTGTAGAAACTGGACACCTGAGCGATGTACATAATCACTCACGATGGCGCCGAACAACAGGGGCCCGATAACCCTTCCAAAACGAGTCCGTTTGAAAATCATACGCCGTGCACCCAGCGTCGTTTGTATACCAGGTCTGGAGCAGCAAATGTAAACAGGGGTGGTGACGGAGGAGAACGGTTCCTCCCGGGTCCTTCAGAGCTCCACATTATAAGGTCTGATTTACAGCAGGGGAGGAGAACAAATTAGGAGCACATGGTGAGATAATCCTACAGTCAGTACACCCGGCTATCAGTGACCCGCATCGATCGAGCTTCTCCTCCAACAGAGTCCACTCGATAACAGTAAACACACTGCAGCACAATTATCTCTGTGTGTGAGTGTGTGTGTGTGTGTGAGTGTGTGTGTGTGTGTGTTTGTGTGTGTGAAACAGAATGGCTCCGTCCATGCTAAACAGACGTGCAAATAGACAGAACTATCTTCAGTATATCATACCACAGAGTGTATTATATTAAACTAATACAATAATAATAATAATAATAATAATAATAATAATAATAATAAACTACTACTAATAATAATAATTAATAATAGTAATAATAATAATGATTAATAATAATAATAATAATACATAGTAATAATAATAAACTAATTATTTATTATTATTATTATTATTTAAAAAAATAGTAGTAATATTATAAAAATAATAATTAAAAATATGAATAAATAATGATTAAAAATAAATCAATATAATAATAATAATAATAAAAATAATAATAAACTAATATTAAACTACTACTACTACTACTACTACTACTACTAATAATAATAATAATAATAACAAAACAATAATAATAATAATAATAATAATAATAATAAATGTGTTATTATAGGGGATTCAACTGTTTCAGCCACAACAATTGCAAACAGGTGTAATAAATTAATTTTATGCTTCTAACTTTGCAGCAACGATTTAGGGAAGGTCCCTTTCCTGTTCCAGCATGACTTCATAAAGACATGAAGAAAATCTCAGTTTAAAGAAAGTCCCACTGAACAGCTCTGGAATGAACTGGAACATCAACTGAAGCTTTCTTGACCAACATCAGTGCCCAGCCATACAAACGCTTTCATCTTCTGACTGAATGGGTACAAATTCCCACAGCCTTCCTAAAAGAGTAGCTATTGTTCTAGCTGAAAAGATCCCACAGTGATATGAAATGGGGCGTCCAACAAGCTCATGGTCATGCGTCCAAATATTTTTGGCATTTTGAAACTTGCTTCTTGCTTTATGTTCATGTTAATGCAATTAAAATCCACAAAATGTAAATGTGGGACCAAATCAAGTTCTGAACACAAACACGTGTCAGGCTGCTCAGTCGGTCATTAGCAGGTTCATTCTGTTTTACACTTCTGACAGATTAACTGGTTAAGTTGGTTACTTTTATTTAATCCAGTCCTCTAGTCTTACATCTGTTAGTTCTGTAAGATGCTGACTAAGGAGATCAACCCTGAATTTCTTGAGGGGATCTCCAGGCGTTCTCCAGCCAGCTATGAAATCTAACTCCTCCGGCTGGTCCCGGGTCACCCTGAGGACTTCCTGCAGCAGGACGGGGCTGAAACAGCTCTGCAGATGCTGACCAGAGGGAATCCCTTTAAAACATCCAGACTCTGTGATGATGGAGCTTTAGTGCTCACTTTTGCTGGACGGTAAAAATCGCTGACGTTCATTTTTGGCAACTTTTTAAAGCACCGTGTATAAAAAAGAGCCGCGATTAAAGATAATCTGTTAGCGCTGCTGCTACAATGAGTTTCCTCAGAATAAAACCAAACAATAAAACAATAAAACACTATAAACAACAACAAACACTATCAACTAACACTATCATCAAACACTATTAACTAACACTATCAACAAACTGAAATAACACTAAATATAAATAACAACAAACACTATCAACTAACACTATCAACTAACACTATCAACTAACACTATCATCAAACACTATCAACAAACACTATCAACTAACACTATCAACTAACACTATCAACAAACACTATCAACTAACACTATCAACTAACTGAAATAACACTAAATATAAATAACAACAAACACTATCAACTAACACTATCATCAAACACTATCAACTAACACTATCAACTAACACTATCAACAAACTGAAATAACATTAAATATAAATAACAACAAACACTATCAACTAACACTATCAACTAACGCTATCAACTAACACTATCATCAAACACTATCAACAAACACTATCAACTAACACTATCAACTAACTGAAATAACACTAAATATAAATGACAACAAACACTATCAACTAACACTATCATCAAACACTATCAACAAACACTATCAACTAACACTATCAACTAACACTATCAACAAACACTATCAACTAACACTATCAACTAACTGAAATAACACTAAATATAAATAACAACAAACACTATCAACTAACACTATCATCAAACACTATCAACTAACACTATCAACTAACACTATCAACAAACTGAAATAACATTAAATATAAATAACAACAAACACTATCAACTAACACTATCAACTAATGCTATCAACTAACACTATCATCAAACACTATCAACAAACACTATCAACTAACACTATCAACTAACTGAAATAACACTAAATATAAATGACAACAAACACTATCAACTAACACTATCAATTAACGCTATCAACTAACACTATCATCAAACACTATCAACAAACACTATCAACTAACACTATCAACTAACACTATCAACTAACTGAAATAACACTAAATATAAATGACAACAAACACTATCAACTAACACTATACACTAACACTATCAACTAACACTATCATCAAACACTATCAACTAACACTATCAACTAACACTATCAACTAACACTATCATCAAACACTATCAACAAACACTATCAACTAACACTATCAACTAACACTATCATCAAACAATATCAACTAACACTATCAACTAACACTATCAACAAACACCTATCATCAAACACTATCACCTAACACTATCAACTAACACTATCATCAAACACTATCAACAAACACTACCAAGTAACACTATCATCAAACAGTATCAACTAACACTATCAACTAACACTATCATCAAACACTATCAACTAACACTATCAACTAACACTATCATCAAACACTATCATCAAACACTATCAACTAACATAAATAACACTAAATATAAATAACAACTAACACTATCATCAAACACTATCAATTAACACTATCATCAAACACTATCAACAAACACTATCTAACACTATCAACTAACACTATCAAACACTATCAACTAACACTATCAACTAACACTATCATCAAACACTATCATCAAACACTATCAACTAACACTATCAACTAACTGAAATAACACTAAATAAAAACAACAACAAAGACTACCAACTAACACTATCCACTAAAACTATTAACTAACACTATCAACAAACACTATCAACTAACTGAAATTACACTAAATATGAATAACAACAAACATTATCAACTAACACTATCCACTAACACTATTAACTAACACTATCAACAAACACTATCAACTAACTGAAATACCACTAAATATAAATAACAACAAACACTATCAACTAACACTATCATCAAACACTATCAACTAACACTATCAACTAACACTATTAACTAACTGAAATAACACTAAATATAAATAACAACAAACACTATCAACTAACACTATCCACTAACACTATCAACAAACACTATCCACTAACACTATCCACTAACACTATTAACTAACACTATCAACAAACACTATCCACTAACACTATTAACTAACACTATCAACAAACACTATCAACTAACACTATCAACAAACACTATCAACTAACTGAAATAACACAAAAAAAAATAACAATAAACACTATCAACTAACACTATCAACTAACACTATCAACTAACTGAAATAACACTAAATATAAAAACCAACAAACACTATCAACTAACACTATCCACTAACACTATTACCTAACACTATCAACAAACACTATACTAACACTATCAACAAACACTATCAACTAACACTATCAACAAACACTATCAACTAACTGAAATAACACACAAAAAAAAACCAATAAACACTATCAACTAACACTATCAACTAACACTATCAACTAACTGAAATAACACTAAATAATATAACAACAAACACTATCAACAAACACTATCAACAAACACTATCAACTAACTGAAATAACACTAAACATAAATAACAACAAACACTATCAACTAACACTATCAACAAACACCATCAACTAACTGAAATAACACTAAATATAAATAACAACAAACACTATCAACAAACACTATCCACTAACACTATCAACAAACACTATCAACTAACTGAAATAACACTAAATATAAATAACAACAAACACTATCAACTAACACTATCCACTAACACTATTAACTAACACTATCAACAAACACTATCAACTAACACTATCAACTAACACTATCAACAAACACTATCAATAAACACTATCAAACACTATCAACTAACTGAAATAACACTAAATAAAAATAACAATGAACACTATCAGCTAACACTATCAACTAACTGAAATAACACTAAATAAAAATAACAATGAACACTATCAACTAACACTATCATCAAACACTATCAACTAACACTATCAACTAACTGAAATAACACTAAATAAAAAAAACAATAAACACTATCAACTAACACTATCAACTAACACTATCAACTAACACTATCAACTAACTGAAATAACACTAAATAATATAACAACAAACACTATCAACAAACACTATCAACTAACACTATCAATTAACACTATCAACTAACACTATCAACAAACACTATTAACAAAAACTATCAACAAACACTATCAAACACTATCAACTAACTGAAATAACACTAAATAATATAACAACAAACACTATCAACAAACACTATCAACTAACACTATCAACTAACACTATCAACAAACACTATTAACAAAAACTATCAACAAACACTATCAAACACTATCAACTAACTGAAATAACACTAAATAAAAATAACAATAAACACTATCAACTAACACTATCAACTAACACTATCAACTAACTGAAATAACACTAAATAAAAATAACAATAAACACTATCAACTAACACTATCAACTAACACTATCAACTAACTAAAATAACACTAAATAAAAATAACAATAAACACTATCAACAAACACTATCAACTAACACTATCAACTAACTGAAATAACACTAAATATAAATAACAACAAATATCTACAGGGGTTGGACAAAATAACTGAAACACCTGTCATTTTAGTGTGGGAGGTTTCATGGCTAAATTGGACCAGTCTGGTGGCCAATCTTCATTAATTGCACATTGCACCAGTAAGAGCAGAGTGTGAAGGTTCAATTAGCAGGGTAAGAGCACAGTTTTGCTCAAAATATTGCAATGCACACAACATTATGGGTGACATACCAGAGTTCAAAAGAGGACAAATTGTTGGTGCACGTCTTGCTGGCGCATCTGTGACCAAGACAGCAAGTCTTTGTGATGTTTCAAGAGCCACGGTATCCAGGGTAATGTCAGCAAACCACCAAGAAGGACAAACCACATCCAACAGGATTAACTGTGGACGCAAGAGGAAGCTGTCTGAAAGGGATGTTCGGGTGCTAACCCGGATTGTATCCAAAAAACATAAAACCACGGCTGCCCAAATCACGGCAGAATTAAATGTGCACCTCAACTCTCCTGTTTCCACCAGAACTGTCCGTCGGGAGCTCCACAGGGTCAATATACACGGCCGGGCTGCTATAGCCAAACCTTTGGTCACTCGTGCCAATGCCAAACGTCGGTTTCAATGGTGCAAGGAGCGCAAATCTTGGGCTGTGGACAATGTGAAACATGTATTGTTCTCTGATGAGTCCACCTTTACTGTTTTCCCCACATCCGGGAGAGTTACGGTGTGGAGAAGCCCCAAAGAAGCGTACCACCCAGACTGTTGCATGCCCAGAGTGAAGCATGGGGGTGGATCAGTGATGGTTTGGGCTGCCATATCATGGCATTCCCTTGGCCCAATACTTGTGCTAGATGGGCGCGTCACTGCCAAGGACTACCGAACCATTCTGGAGAACCATGTGCATCCAATGGCGGTGCCGTGTATCAGGATGACAATGCAAGACTGGTGAAAGATTGGTTTGATGAACATGAAAGTGAAGTTGAACATCTCCCATGGCCTGCACAGTCACCAGATCTAAATATTATTGAGCCACTTTGGGGTGTTTTGGAGAAGCGAGTCAGGAAATGTTTTCCTCCACCAGCATCACGTAGTGACCTGGCCACTATTCTGCAAGAAGAATGGCTTAAAATCCCTCTGACCACTGTGCAGGACTTGTATATGTCATTTCCAAGACGAATTGACGCTGTATTGGCCGCAAAAGGAGGCCCTACACCATACTAATAAATTATTGTGGTCTAAAACCAGGTGTTTCAGTTATTTTGTCCAACCCCTGTATCTGTCTGTGTCTATCTGTATGTCTGTGTCTATCTGTCTGTCTGTGTATCTATTTATCATCTATCTGTCTGTCTGTCTGTCTGTCTGTATGTCTGTCTGTCTAGCTATCTGTATGTCTGCCTGTCTGTCTGTCTGCCTGTCAGTCTATCTATCTATATATCTGTCTGACTATCTATCTGTCTGTCTATCTATACATCTGTCTGTCTGTATGTCTGTCTGTCATAGACTTCTCATTTCTAAATATGTGCAACACCATGAACAGTCATATATGTCTGTATGTGTCTGTCTGTCTGTCTATCTATCTATCTGTCTGTCCATCTATCTGTCTGTCTGTCTGCCTATTTGTATGTCGGTCTGTCATGGACTCCTTATTTCTAAATACGTGCAACACCATGAGCAGACATATATGTCTGTCTGTCTGTGTCTGTCTGTCTATCTATCTATATTTATGTCTGTCTGTCGGTCTGTCATGGACTTCTCATTTTTAAAGTGCAGCACCATGAGCGCTCATTTATTTATTTATTTATTTATCTATCCGGGGGTGCTGGTATTACAAAGGTGCCCGGGCGGAGGGGGTGTTGGGGGGGCAGCGTTTAACTCTCCGAGCCCCTTTTCTTCTCAAGATGTTGGCGGCTGGTAAAATCCAGAGCTGAATGACAAAGCAGACAAACAGTCACGCGGGATCCCCGCTGCGCCCACAGTGGGGCCTCTCATCCGCCTCCACAGACAACACTCCGTCTCTCTCAGCATCCTTTCCCCTGAGAACAGTCCCCAGCTGAGGTGGGAGCGCGGGACAATAGAGGAGGACCCCGGGGGGCGGCGGGGGGGAGGGGGGCTGACGGACACAGGATTTGCATGCAGCTGTTTGCTGTTTCCACGCTCTCGAAGACCAACCAAAAGGGGAGGTAATGGAAAATGACAAGCGTCGCCCGGTGCCTGGAGCTTAATGTCTGGGCTCGACTTCGACCACTGTGGTTACCCAGAAGCACCCAGGCCTGAGATTTATCAGCTTCCCAGGCTGAGCTTTATTACATAATGTTTTTATTTTTAATATCAGAAAAGCTCTCATCACATTCTTAAAAATAAAACATACTTTTAGTGGGTAAAAGTTTCTTTAACTGTTCCAAAATCAGTCTGATGAATTAAATGTGAAGCTTTACTTTTAATTCATGCACTTTTACTTCTTTTTCCCAATCTTGTCATATCCAATTCCCTTGGTTACATCTCTCCTCCACTGCTGCAGACCCCGACCCTGACCGAGGAAGGTTCCGACCTCTTCTTTTCACCTGCATGGTGCAGGTTCATGTACGGAGAGTCACGCACTGATCTCCGTTATCCCCCGTCTCTGTACAGGCGCCACGGACCACAGCGGCCAGCAGAGGCCACAAATGAACATCTCAGATGTGCTTTTTATTTTTTTTACTAACTGGGCAAAAATTCCTTCAGGTACACTCCAAAATCTGTGCGAAAAGCCTTTCCAGAAGAGTAAAGGCTGTCATTTACTTCAAATATTGTGGTGGTGCAACAATATTAATGCACATGGTTTTGGAACGGGGTGTCGATGGAGCTTAGTATTTAGTATTTAGCATTTTAAAATTCTTGAAGTGTCTTTATAGTGTCAGAAATAAAGAAACAAAACAGAAAAGGGTCTATTATCTGTGAAACGTCTTCAAGAACCTAAAAAAGAAGTCCAGTCGCCTATAACTCAAGCACTCAAGACTACCAAGACCTGGTGAACTGAGAACTCACCCAATATATACGAATACGGATACCTTTATTGTCATTGCACAAGTACAACGAGATTCAGTGTGCTCTGCTTAGGAAATAAACTACAACCCCAAATCAGAAAAAGTTGGGACAGTATGGAGAATGTAAATAAAATAAAAACACAGAGTTCCTTACTTTTACTTTGACTTTTATTTGATGTCAGACAGGATGAACCTGAGATATTTCATGTTTTATCTGCTCAACTTCATTTCATTTATTAATAAACATCCATTCCTGCATTTCAGGCCTGCAACACATTCCAAAAAAAGTTGGGACAGGGGAAATTTTGGGCTTGTAATGAGTTGAAAAAAAAACTAAATAATGATGTGATTCCAAACAAGTGATGTGAACAGGTGATTGTAATCATGGTTTGGTACAAAAGCAGCATCCAGGAAAAGCTGAGAGTCTGTGATGAGTAAAGATGATCAGAGGATCCAGTTTGTCCACAAATGTGTGAGAAAATGATTGAAATGTTTAAAAACAATGAACCTCAAAGAAAGATTGGAAGGGATTTGCATATTTCTCCCTCTACAGCGCATAATATCATTAAACCATTCAAGGAATCAGGAGGAATTTCAGTGCGTAAAGGCCAAGAGCGCAAGCTTAATCTGAACGCCCGTGATCTTCCATCCCTCAGACGGCGCCGCATCAAGAACCACCACTCAACAATATCTGATATAACCACATGGTGAGGGATTAGTTTATCAAACCTTTATCAAGCTCTACAATACAGAGTTACTGCACAAATGATACTTAAAACTTTACAGTGCAAAAAAGAAGCCTTATGTTAACCATGTTCAGAAGCAGCGTCGACTTCTCTGGGCTCGGAGGCATCTACGATGGACCGTGATGGTGTGTGATACAGTGGAAACGTGTATTGTGGTCAGATGAATCAGCAGTCCAGGTCTTTTTTGGAAAAAATGGACTAAAGACGAAAAGGACCATCCAGACTGTTATCAGGACCACGTCTAAAAGCCAGGGTCTACATTACAAAGTGGTAAATGCTTTACCGTCCCAACTTTTTTTGGAATGTGTTGCAGGCCTGAAATGCAGGAATGGATGTTTATTAATAAATGAAATGAAGTTGAGCAGATAAAACATGAAATATCTCAGGTTCATCCTGTCTGACATCAAATAAAACTCAAAGTAAATGTAAGAAACTCCGTGTTTTTATTTTATTTGCATTTTCCATACTGTCCCAACTTTTTCTGATTTGGGGTTGTACATGCAAGGATATTATGGATAGTTGGAACATAGGATGTGAATATACTGACAACAAGGGAGTAACTGGGCAGTCTGAGGAACTGTCTAGTCACGAAAGAAGCACCACGAGGAATTCGACCTCCTCGTCATCTCATGTAACATTCATGCTCTACGTCTCTAGCTGCTCGTACGCAGTTACCGAAGGACGAGGATACACCAGACGACGTCCCCCCGAAGCTAAAACCAGCCTTCCCGTCGAGGTGCCACAACGAACCCCGAAATCCCGACATACTCGCTCGGAAACAGCGCTCGTGATCCTCCTGCAGTCGAGCTTCTCAGGTTTCGGCCGCAGTCGTTTTGTATTCATGACAAAGGCTTTCTCTTCATACAGCTAGCATGAGCGCTTGTGCGACAGAAAAGAAAAAGAGAAGGAAAAATCCAGCTTTAGCTAGACAGAGCGAGCAGTTCGTGCTGTGCATGCTGATTCCAGTCTGAGAAACGAGAACGGGGCTGTTTTTTTTTTTTTTTCTCCTGGTGGAGGAAAATCCACAGCTGGATCTGACACGTCAGTGCTGGTGTATCGGGCACTTTCAGCTGATTTTCACATTTTTAACCTTTTTTTTTTCTAAAATCAAAAACCCCTTCCTCATCAGCAGAAGAACGTCTTTAATTTAATGTATTTTACTATTTATTTATTTATTTTATTTTGACTTTTTGACTCTTGGTGACATAAGGAGGTGGGCCAGAAGATGCTCCAGTGTTTTTCCAGTGGTTAGCACTGTTGCCTTACAACAAAAAGGTCCCAGGTGGAGTAGTCCGGGTCCTTTCTGTGTGGAATTTGCATGTTCTTTCTGTTCCTGCTGGAGCTCCGGTTTCCAACCACTGTGCAGTCTTGACTGGAAATACTAAAGTCCCCCTAGGTATGTGTGTGTGTGTGTGTGTGTGTGTGTGTGTGTGTGTGTGTGTGTGTGTGTTTGTGTGTGATGAACTGGTGACCTACTAATAAAGCTACTAATTCCATCAAATAACCTTTTATTTTTTTAAATATTACTTTTACTGCTATAAAGTGTTCAGGTAGCTTACAACTATCCTCACTGCTGCTAAAATCTGGGGATCCAGGGTTCGAATCTCACCTGTGCTATCGTCCAGGCAGGTATCTGGATGCACATGATTGGCTAATATCTGAGGTAGGGGTGGTCGAAACAGCCTAGCTATTGGTAGGTGCACTTGTCAGTGCCGGTCCCAAGTCCAGATACAAGAGGGAAGGTAGCGTCAAGAAACTGTCGTTCATATCTGAGGTGGAAGGATGGCCGGCCGACAGGGCACTGTGTCTAGAGTATTCCTGCCTTGTACCCAGCGTTTCCCGAGTGGAACCGGGCCCGCTGCGACCCTGACCAGGATAAAGTGTTCAACGAAAATGAAAAAAATTAAATGATTCAGTGTTTATTGTTCTTAATAATACAAACAATGTGGGGTGCCCAGGTGGCGCAGCGGGATATTCTGCACTCCCGGGTTCGAGGCTTGGTGTTGCCACCGGTCGGCTGGGCGCCATCTGGCGAGCATAATTGGCAGTGCCAATAATAATAATAATAAAAAATAATAATAATAATAATGCAAACAATAATAATAATGAAGTAGAAAAGCTTAAATGACGGTATTATAGCCACGCCCTGATGGCTTTCCACTCCACAAATGCAAACATGGCAGGTAAAGCAGTGAGCACATTTCTTTAATAAATAATGTTGATAAATGAAGTAAGAGCTTCCAAAATTGGCCTTGGTCTACACTGAGCTCCACACGCTACGCTCCTTTTTTGGCTCCTAGATAACTGTTCCTACAAGAGATGGAGGAGAAATTCATTGTCGCGGCATCAATCCTCCTAATCCTTTACGATGCACGTTTGCAGATATATAGTGCACCGTTTTATGCACCCGGATGAAATGGCGGCGCTGCAAATATACGACAGCGATCACAAAGAACGTACGCAGTTTTCCTGAGAAATTGACTGAACAGACAGTGATGGACTACACTGGGATGGAATTTATAGTCGACTCACCACACATCCCAAACATCTTATCAGAATGCTTTGTGACAGTTCGCACCAGCGAGAGCGTAATCAGAAGTAGGAGTGTAATTTGGGTGCCACGCTGTGATAATTTGTTGCACATCGAGCGGTCCTGTTATGGTGGAAACATCCTCCTCAGTGAAGCAGCAGCGGGAGCAGCAGCTCGGCGACACGAGGCGTCTGAGGACGCTTCCCGAGCACCGTCTGCATCATAATGAAGCGTACACTCCTAATCCTGGAGGGATTACCAAGGTAATCCATAATAAAGCTCATCACAAAACCTCATAGAATTTACAATCATTAGACGTCTTCCAGGAAATGAGATGGCTTTACTTTATTGTGCTCAGCTTTCCTCGG
This sequence comes from Trichomycterus rosablanca, assembly GCF_030014385.1. Classification (NCBI taxonomy): domain Eukaryota; kingdom Metazoa; phylum Chordata; class Actinopteri; order Siluriformes; family Trichomycteridae; genus Trichomycterus; species Trichomycterus rosablanca. The sequence goes on along the minus strand of NC_085991.1, from coordinate 49,060,983 downwards.
GGAGAGAAAAAAATCACACACGTTCATAACCCAGCGTGGAAAAAAGAGAATCCTTCCTTATATACTACATGAGCGAAAGTATGTGGACACGATCTGATTATTAAACTCACAGGGGTAAAGTTTGAGGATGCAAGAATCTGAGATCTATGGAGAGCCCATTAGGGTGCGTTCACATGAGAAGAAAAACTGTGAGCCTCAGCGCGAATCGCCACTTTGTTCAGCGCTCGCCATGAGCGGTAAAACGTCGTCAAAGTGTGAATATGAGACGAATCTGCATTTGTGTGGAATAAGCGTCAGATCCAGTCTGAAAGCTCCACATGTATCTGTGTTTATCTGAATTTTCCTCCGTTTCACTTTTAAACTTGTGTTACAGCTCGAGGTTCTGAGAAGTTGTGGGAATCAGCTTTTCCAAGAGTCTAAAATGCTTATCATCTGTAAAAAATAAAGCTTAACGTGGTTTAATGTATTAAAAGAACGACACAGGAGCACTAAACTTCTCTTCATTATTACTGCTCATAAGTGTCTCCACTAATGAAATTCCTCACTCGATGTTTTAGTACAATAAGTCACGTTAGGTTTTGTTCATCCTGCCTGTGTCGCTTTTACAGCATCATATCAAACAGTCCGTCTCATTGGAGGTGCTTTGAAAGGGTCAGCGGCAAACGGGGTCAAAGTTCAATCAGGTAAGCGCAAAAATCCAGCGCGTAAAAAGTGTGCCGCGGCAAGCTAAGTAGCACCGACACACTCCATAGGAAACAACAACACAGCCGACACAAAAGCGGTTTCGCCGCTGATCATGCGAATGCGCTCTTACACACTTTTGGGATGAACTGGAACTCTGTCCAACAGCAGGGACTGATCTTGCTCCAAAAATGTCAAGAACTCACTACAATTGCAAACTGCAATTTTTTTTGCTAGTTTTTAAACTTTTAATTTTATTTAATTTTGTGTTTGTATGATTTGTGTAAATCCTGTTTATTTAACTTATTTTCCAGGCTACCCAAGGAGGACGGGGGTCCCTGCTGAGTCTGGTTCCTCTCAAGGTTCCTTCCTGTATTTTTAAAAGAGTTTTTTATTGCCACTGTCACTCTCGGCTTGTTCAGATGGTTTTTAGTTTTTGGTCCGTTGGTCCTGGATTCTGTAAAGTTGCTTTAAGACGACGTCTACTGTATAAAGCGCTATATAATTACATTTGACTTGACTTGATCCAGTAGTGGCGTAACTAGGAGCTCATGGGCCCCAGTGCAAAATATATATATATATGCTGTATGCTGATAGCTGACCATAATGAATTAAAGGTACTACATTTTAATATTTTACTTATTGGAGAGTGCAGCCAATGAGGGGGCAGTGCAATGGGGGGTATAGTTCATGTCGTGGAGGCCCCCCTGCCCCCACGGGCCCCAGTGCACCTGCCCCCCTGCCCCTGGTAGTTATGCCCCTGACTTGATCTCACAAATGGCAATTTAATATCAAACCCAGGACCTTCTTGCTGTGAGGCGACGGTGCTACCCACCGATCGTGCTGCCCCACATAATAAAAATGGAAGATGTCTGCCCCTCCGTTCACACCAGCAGCAACGCAACATGAAAAAGTTTAACTAGCAAATATGCAAATTAGAAGTGAAGCGATGTAGCAAAGCAATAAGAATCGAGCAGAGCGGTACGTGCTTTATCTCCGCCGCCGTCAAACACTACAATCTTTTTTTAGTTCCTAAATAATTGTTCCTACTAGAGATGGAGGAGAAATTCATTGCCGCGGTCCTTTACGATGCACGTTCACAGATATATTACGCACCATTTTATGCACCCAGATGAAACGGTGGCGGCGCTTTCGCTGCAAATATACGACAGCGATGGACTACACAGGGATGAAGTTTATACACCAGCGGTTTCCCTCCAGGATTGCGGTCACATTTGTTTTTATACGATCTGTAAATACAAGCCAGTAAAGGACGCTGTACTGCCACGCCCTTTTCTTTGGCGTCGGTGAAACCATGGCAACCAAAAATGCCCAGAAGTGACGAACGATCTGCGAATGCCGCCGGTGTGGATGCAGGGTAAGAAGATCTGAAGTGCAGACTGGTACGTAGATCACCACCAAACGTTCACTACCAAAAAAAACCTTTCAAACTGGAACCAGTCACAGCACAGTACTGGTCAATTTACCCCAATAGGGTCGAGTAGTAAAATCCACTATAGACAAAAATACCTTCCAGTCACTGATTTGCACTAAGCGCTTCGTCCTGGTCAGGGTCGTAGTGGGTCAGGCACAAGCTGGAAATGGAAACACAGGGTGCTTTACACTCTCACCCGTTCACTCACTAACACTTAAGGGCAGCTCAGAGCAGCCAATTCACCTTCTGCATGTGTCTGGGAGATCTGAGAACATACAAAACTCCTTACAGTCAGTGACCCAATGTGAGGATCGAACCTAAGACCTCAGGTACCCTGCATGACCTCAGCCCCACTGAACAGCTCTGGAATGAACCGGAACATCAACCAGCATCAGTGCCCAGCCATAGAAACGCTGTCATATTGACTGAATGGGCACAGATTCCCACAGACATACTCCAAAGTCTTGCCAAAGGAGCGGCTGTTGTTCTAGCTGAAAAGATCACATAGAGGGTCACTCTGTTTTAACAGTATTTGGTTTGACAAGCTCAAGGTCAGGCGTCCAAATACTTTTGGACCCTAACCCCAGTGTGGGACGGAAGCACCGGCGCATTATTAGCTCGTAAACACCTCGTCTTGAGACATGCAGGCGTTGGAATCTCAGTGGTGCTAAGATTGGTGGTGCTGATCGAATACGACTATGCCCCACCTCTTCCTGTGTGACCCCGCCAATCGGTGGTCAGAGGGGGGCGTGGCAGCCTCGGCCCTCCTTGATCGTGGGTGAGGGTGTTGGCAACATCGAGAGAGAAAGAGAGATAAACTTCAATCAGCCTAAACTGGATTGGGTAAAAAAAGGGGGGGAAATGCGCACCCTATGGTGCAAACCTTTGTTCTTGAAGATGTTTTTATATTCCTGGGCGATGGTGCTTCCATAATAATTGCTAACATTGTTTAGGATTTGTTGTTCGGACCCTAATCCCAGTGCTCGACGAAAGCACCGGCGCATTATTAGCCCGTAAACACCTCGTCTTGAGACGTGCAGGCGTTGGAATCTCAGTGGTGTTGTCGGTCGGTCGGTCATCTACACAGACATGATCGAATACGACTACGCCCCATCTCTCTCTGTGTGACTGCGCCAATCGGTGGTCGGAGGGGGGCGTGGCAGCCTTGGCCCTCCTCGATCGTCGGTGGGGGTGTTGGCAACATCGAAAGAAAGATAAACTCCAATCAGCCTAAACTGGATTGGGTAAAAAAGGGGGGAAAATTAGGCGCACCCTATGGTGCAAACCTAATTGCTAACATTGTTTAGGATTTGTTGTTCGGACCCTAACCCCAGTGCTCGACGGAAGCACCAGCGCATTATTAGCCCGTAAACACCTCGGCTTGAGACCGTGGAGTCTGAGCCAACCTCGCGGCGCATTAGAACCCGTCTGGCACGGCTGAACCGGAGGAGGTTAATAATGAAGTAATGATATATGGGTCACTGTTTATTTTCTCCTTACGTCCTCGGCGGGAATGGCGGCCCGTCGAGCGTAGCCTGCAGATTAGCGAATAAACGCGCGCCCCGTTCACCCCCCCCCTAATGTTTTCCCACACCGACAGAAACGAATCAAAGCGTGACTGAGCCGAGGTGTGAACCGGTGCACGTGTTGCGCAAACTGTTAAGTCCTTAAGAATGTTAATCACCTTTGGCACGGGGGGGGGAGGGGGGGGTGCCAGTCAGTACCAGCCTGCGTTATTACCCGCCTATTAACCCCACCTCCACACACACACTCTCACAAACAGCTTTAAATCCTGACTTATTAACACCACGGGCGTCAAAGCTCCAACCAGAAAGTGTGAACGTCGTAACGACAAAAGTATCAGGACGCCCCTTCTAATTTTCACAATTATGTGTTCCAGCTAACAGGTGGAATAAATCAGTTATATAAAGGGAATCACATGATTTTGACTTTGCACCAGCAGTTTAGGGAAGGACCTTTCCTGTTCCAGCATGACCGTGCCCCTGTGCGCAAAGCGAGATCTATATAGACATGAAGAAAAGCTTGGGAATGAACCGGAACATCAACTGAGACTTTCTTGACCAACATCAGTGCCCAGCCATTTAAATGCTGTCATCTTTTGACTGAATGGGCACAAATTCCCACAGACACACTCCAAAGTCTTCTGAGAAGCTCTCTAGGACGTCCGACAAGCTCATGGTCAGGCGTCCAAATACTTTTGGCCATATACATAGTTTATTTTCCATTAAGTACCCATACATTTTGTGTGGCATTGTGACTGAACACAATTCAGTTGAATTGAGGGTTAAGGGCCTCGCTCAGGGGCCCAACAGTGGCAATTTTTTAACTCCAACTCACAGCTATAACAGCCTCTACTCCTCTTGGAGGCTTCCTACAGGAGTCAGTTTGAGGTCAGACAAAGCCTGGCTCTCGGTGGGCATTCAAATTCATCCCAGTTGTGTCCACTGGTCTTTGTTCGGCCTCTTGCTGGAACAAGGAGGAGCCTTCCCCAAACTGTTTGCCAAGCAGTTTCCCCAAAAAATGCTAGCCCACAACCACTGAGATCTGGGTTTGAATCTCAGCTCTCAAGCCTTGCAATGGATTGCCTCCCTGTCCAGGGTATTCCTGACCTGGCCCAGTGTTTCCGAGTGAAACCGGACCCTCCACAACCTTGACCAGGAATGAACTGGAACATCGACTGAGACTTTCTTGACTAACATCAGTGCCCAGCAATTCACATGCTGTCATATTTTGACTGGAATGGGCACAAATTCCCACAGACACACTCCAAAGTCTTCTGAGAAGCGCTCTAGTTTAATACTGTTTGTTCTTGAAATGGGACGTCCGACAAGCTCATGGTCAGGGGTCCAAATACTTTTGGCCATACAGTGTATTGTTCATTCAGTAGTCGTACATTTTGTGTGGCATTGTGACTGAACACAATTCAAGCAATTGAGGGTTAAGGGCCTCGCTCAGGGGCCCAACAGTGGCAATTTGGCAGTGACAGGGCTTAAACCTGCAACCCTCTGATTACAAGTCCAGTACCTCAAGTGCTGACCTATCATGACTTTAGAGCAGTCGATCCGTCATTCTGAACAATGTAACTCATGTGAGGTTGGCCAAAAGTATGTGGACAGCTGATCGTCAGCTCATGGACGTGTTTTTGTAGTGTCACTCCAACTCGCAGCTATAACAGTCTCTTCTCCTCTTGGAGGCTTCGTACAGGAGTCAGTTTGAGGTCAGACAAGGCCTGGCTCTCGGTGGAGGTTCAAATTCATCCCAATTGTGTTCACTGGGGTTAAGGTGACAACAAACTGGTCTTCATTCGTCTTCTTGCTGGAACAAGAAGGAGCCTTCCCAATACTGTTTGTCAAGCAGTTTTCCCAGAAACGCCAGCCCACAACCACTGAGATCTGGGTTCGAATCTCAGCTCTCAAGCCTCGCGATGGATTGCCTCCCTGTCCAGGGTATTCCTGACCTGACCCAGTGTTTCCGAGTGAAACCGGACCCTCCACAACCTTGACCAGGATACTTACACTATAGGCTGATAGGAACCAGCCACGGTTGCGCTAATGCAGCCCGCCGACCAGTCGCAGGGGAATCGGCTACACCGAGGGGTCAGCGGTCAGCGCTAAAGCAAACAAGCCCAGCCTTCATGCTTCTTCTTTTTTCTTCCACAGGGCGCCGAGTGAATTTCCTGTGCCGCGGCGGGTCGGATTATACGGGACTGTTTGTACCTGAACACGAGCCCCGCTGACTCTTTTGTTGGGTGCTGACCCTTGCTTGAGTGACCTCGTGTTCCACCCCGCGTTCTCGTTCAAAGAGAGACGTTGTGCTGGAATGCGGTGTGGATTACTGGTGCCACGGCATGCATGATACACGCCGACTCGGCCTTGAGAACACGGCCGGTTAGCATACCGGTCTAACAACATCATCCGCTGTGTGTGTGTGTGTGTGTTTGTGTGTGTGTGTGTGCGTGTGTGTGTGTGTTAGTGGTCCTCCTGACTTCTGAATGAATAGTTTGTTCCTCATAGTGATATGAAACATTATATGGACGGAAGTATTGAGACGCCCCTTCTAATTATTAAATTCATGTGTTTCAGCCACAACAGCTGCTAACAGATGTGATAAATCAATTATATAAAGTAATTACATGCGCCCGACTTTGCAGCAACAGTTTAGGGAAGGTCCTTTCCTGTTCCAGCACAAAACAAGCACTATAAAGACAAGAGGAAAAGCTCAATTTAAAGAAACTCCAGTGTCCTGCACAGAGCCCTGACCTCAACAGCTCCAAAATGACCCAGAATCAGTGCCTGAATGGGCACACATTCCCACAGACACACTCCTAAGTATTGTGAGAAGCTGTCTCAAAAGAGTGTCTGTTGTTCTTGCCAACAAAATCAAGCTCATGCTCAGGTGTTCAGGTACGTTTGGCCATATAGTGTAGTTTGATACAGTGCAGGAGGTAGATTGGCCGCACACTGTGTAGTAAGTCTGTGGTGCCCTATACGAGACTGGTACGCCTGTTTTTAGGACAACTTTTTATCAGCCGATTTATGTTGGTCAGGGTCGCTGTACAGGGACACACTGGGCACAAGGATTTCCACCAGTGCAGATGCCAGGGTTCTTTCTGTGAACCCTGTTGGCACTGCCCTGATTAAGCAAGCTGCCCCGGCGGTGGCATGGACTGGCATGACCTTTGCAGAGCAAACATCTGAACCAACGCTGAGCTCTTGTTTTCCTTTCTTTCCTCTTTATCTGAGAACCTGGATGTCATGTTGTGACCTCATAAGGGGGCGTTCGTGTACACGTTCATTTAATGTTTTCCTGTTAAAATGAGTTTATTACTTATTATTTCTTTCTGTGACCCATTTTTTTTGGCTCACAGTCCACCCAGGGGTCTCGCAACCCCGGGTTTGAAAAATCCTAGTGTACTGTACTTCAGCAGAGGTTGGTGTACTCCAGGGTTTAATCGTCCCACATTTTCCCAGGCAACACAAACAATTAGGGATGTAACGATACACTCTACCCACGATGCGATTCCCGATACTGGGTTCACGGTACTATTTTTTCCCGATTTTTTAAACAAAATGAAATTGAAGACAAATTATGACAGTTTTCTTTTATTATTTCTCTTTTAAAAATAAAATAAAATACTGTATTTGTGCTTATCTTTTATTTATCTAAATAATTAATGTCTTTTATTTCTGAGGTAGGTACAAACTATGCAAAATAATGCTTATTGTGTAATAAACTGAAATGAAAATTTAAAACAAATCCAACATTATATAAATAAATGAATAATACAAAAAAAGAAAGTATCCTCACATAAATACATTTGGCTGGAAAATCCCCCACCTGGCAACTTTGTGAAGTGCCGTCACCCAGGCGAGGTGAATAGCACCAGTGCCCTCTGCTGTTTAAAGCAAATATCATATAATATCATTTTAAATGAATAACTGGTTCGAATCGTGGCACATGTGCACTGATTTTTAACTGTCTTGTGGTGCATCGTTACATCCCTTCAAATGATGCATCAAAACAAAAGACAAAAGGAAATATACTTAATTAATGATATTGGTGGCAATCTGGTCCCACTGTGGCTTACAAAATGTAACATAAAGCCTCCACAAGCGGGTTTTAGTGTACCATTGTAAAAATGAGTTCATTTCTTATTATTTCTTTTTGTGACCCATTTTTTTTGGCTCGCAACCCACCCAGGGTACTCGACCCATGCCTATTAAACACACGCTGCTGGTAGTGGGTGCTTGGGTGGGTATTACGCACCTAGACATTCTTTCTGCCCCAAACACACACACACACACACACACACACACAAAGCAGGTACAAGCAAAGGACAAAACCTGGTCATCTGCTGGTCAGTGTAAATTTATTTCTTGGTTTTATTTCTGATGGGCTCTTTGAGTTCTATAAAACTGGCAGACAGGTTCTAATTGTCACTGTGAACTGGGGAAGTAGCTACACTGTAAAAAATGGAATTGGGGTAATTGATATTTGCTAAATAACGAAACGAGTCGCCATCGCGCCGTGGTACCTGGACTAAAACCGCACGGACGTTAAGAACACACGAGCTCCAGAAGTATCTGCATTTAAAAAGCAATTCTGTGTAACACATTCAGCACAATACGCTTTTCATTTAGTCTCGGCTACGAGCTGCGCGGAGGAATGCGGTCAGGAAGGAAAACGCACGCGGCCCGTTTTCATTAAGGAATTTCCATATATATGGCGGCGCTTAATTCGCCGCTCGTTCTGAGCTCACAATAAAGCCTCGTACGGCACGGCCTTAATAAAGAGTATCTTAGTCGGAGAGGCGGTTATTAAATGAAGCAAATATTCTGCTCTGTGTTTGTCTCCAGCACTTCTTGCACTAAGCAAATATTGGTTTACGAGTGCGGATTCGTTTCCCCTTGTCGTGAGCCAATCCTGTCAACTCTGTTAAACCTTAAAGCTTCTTTCTATAGATTTAAAACACTGCGTCGTCATTACGGCTGTCAGAAACGCGTCCGCAGAGCAGAGGAAAGTGATTCTGAGAGCTTACGTGATCACCAGGACGTTCTGTTCTACTTCATCTGCTCATACAGAACGTCCAAAACCAGCGAGCGCTTCAAAATAACACCAAAGTGCTATTAAGAACGTTTGGGTGGTGCGGCGGTAAAACGGCTTGTCCGAGGGAGTGAGAATGTAGGCATTCCTCACAACTGCTGCAATTAGGACCTCTGCTGGCTGGTTGAGGCGCCTGCACAGAAACGAGTAATGGAGAGCAGTGCGTGAGTCTCCGTGCGCGATACAGATCTCCATATGAACCCATCTCAAGCAGGTACAATAGCCGTGACCCTCTTAAGATTGGGATCGAAGTAGATGCCAAAATATGATTCTGGTAATTAAAAACGACTAAATTGGGAGAAAATGGGATGGGAGGCGGTTGCTTGAGTTTGCATGTTCTTCCGTGTCTGTGTGTGTTTCCTTCGGGTGCTCCGGTTTCCTCCCACAGTACAAAGACAGTCAGGCAGGTTAACCGGAGCTTGTGTGTGTGTGTGTGTGTGTGTGTGTGTGATGGACTAGCGACCTGTCCACGGTGTTTCCTGCCTTTCACCCAATGAATCAGACCCAACACGACCCTGGTCAGGATGAAGCGGTGATAAAACACACAATGGGTGAGTAAATTGAGGCATACCGCTTATCCTAATGAGGGTCGAAAGGGGGGCGCTGGAGCCTATTCCAGTTCTTAATGGGTGCAAGGCACACAGAAACACCCTGGACAGGGTGCCAGTCCATTGCAGGGCACCTAAGGGCAATTCAGTGCCTCCAATTAACCTTACTGCACGTATTTGGACTGTTGGAGGAAACCGGAGCTCCCGGAGGAAACCCACACATCCACCCAGACCACTCCATTTGGGAATCGAACCCAGGACCTTCTTGCTGTGAGGCTACAGTGCTACCCACCGAGCCACCGCTCCTCCCTAAATGTCCTATCTGGGAACAATCCGATGCAAACAGACAATAAAACCGGGGCGAGTCTGAGCGCAGCAGGGCTCCCGAATCTCTGGATTCATTCATTCATTCATTTTCTTATCCGCTTATCCAGTTAGGGTCCCGGGGGGGTGCTGGAGTCTATCCCAGCTTTTCAATGGGCGCAAGGCACACAGTAACACCCTGAACGGGACGCCAGTCCATCGCAAGGCAGACACACATACACACCCATTCACCTATAGGGTAATTCAGCTTATTAACCTGACTGCATGTTTTTTGGACTGTCGGAGGAAACCCACGTAGACACGGGGAGAACATGCAAACTCAGCACAGAAAGGACCCAGATCAAACCCAGCACCTTCTTGCTGTGAGGTGACAGTGCTTACCCATCGAGCCACCGTTCCTTCCTAGACGTCCTATCTGGAAACAATCCGATGCAAACAGACAATAAAGCCGGGGCGAGTCCGAGCGCAGCAGGGCTCCCGAATCTCAGGATTCTACTCGGTAATTTCAGTTTACTCAGGCTTACGTCTCTCTAAATCTCTAAATAAGCATCGTCCAGCTCTATGGAATGCATTTAATTTATTTATTTTTTATTTACAGTTAAAACCGCATTATCAGGCGAGCATCTGCCTGACGTACTCTACATGCAGGGTCCTCACCAGAAGCGTGACGGACGCCCGGTACAACATCACTGTTTACGACTTTAAAACATGATGTTTAATCATTCTGGGGCCAAACCATCTGGAAATCAAGTGGAAACCCCCGATCGGTGTTAAGTTCAGGGGTTTAAACTATAAAAAAAAATACACTGATGAGCCAAAACATTAGAACCACCGGCATGCTACGATGTCAAAACCTCTCAGTGAGTGTTCGGGCGCATTCACATGAGAAGCTTTTTGCGGACTAACTGAACTCGCTATGGAATACGGTATTCCAAGATCTCGTGATTAAGAAGCTTAATGAAACAATATAGACGTGCAACATGGCGCTAGTGCTGCTGTGGTACCATCAAAGCTTTACACAGTGAACAAACCACATTTTAGTTTTGTGCCAGTTTTAGGCATCACCAAACTTTTGATGATTTGGGTCGTGGAAAACTTTGAGCTTTTCTTTGAAAGCTCTACAATCGGCCTCTGACTGCTGCAGACGGCATTTTTTAAGACTGATGCTTGATGCCGCCAACCAGTGACTGGACCAAATACGACTGAGGTCATGCACGCAGTGAGTAGTGCTGGGGGAATCATATGAACGCTTATATGAAAGGAGACGTTGTAGAAATGAAAACGATCATTTATATAAGCATAGTTTTAAAAACGATGCATCGACTTAAAATATTGATGCGTCGACGTCATCGACTAGGTCGACCAATCGCGGCAGCCCCTACGTGAGACACTTGAACGCTACACGAATGAAAAATGATAAATTGCTCATTCATTCATTTTCGCATCCGCTTAGGGTCGCGGGGGTGGGGGTGCTAGAGCCTATCCGAGTTTTTCAATGGGCGCAAGGCACACAGTAACACCCTGGACGGGACGCCAGTCCATCGCAGGGCAGACACACACACACACATACACACACACCCGTTTACCTATAGGGCAATTCAGTGTCTCCAATTAACCTGACCAAGTTTTTGGACTGTAGGAGGAAACGGGAGCTCCCGGAGGAAACCCACACAGACACGGGGAGAACATGCAAACTCTGCACAGAAAGGACCCGGACCGCCCCACCTGGGGATCGAACCCAGGACCTTCTTGCTGTGAGGCGACAGTGCTACCCACCGAGCCACCGTGCTGCTGCCTAAAGTTTGAATTTCAGAGCAAATTGCGTATTACACAGGAGAAGGCTCGATTCACGGCTCGATTCACGGCTCGATTCACGGGTTGTGACGTGATTTTCCTGCCGGTGAATCAGGTCGGGTCTTAATCATTAAGAATAAACGTTTGGTAACATCTCTGCGTGTGTCCGCCCTCGTCTCTGGGTTTGAGCCCATTGTCGATGGGTAGCACTGTCGCCTCACAGCAAGAAGGTCCTGGGTTCGATCCCCAGGTGGAACGGTCCGTGTCCTTTCTGTGTGGAGTTATAATAAATTAGTAAATAAATAAGTAAATAAAGCCCAAATCTCTTCCACTAAACGACCACCGCTCCTTCTACCAGCTTGTTGTGAGACTCAGAGATTTACTGACGTTAAGGTCTATCAGGAAACCAGGAACTGAATCTATGCTACGTGTTTCTAAATAAAACGCTCGTTTTGATGGTCAGAAGATTCCAGCTGGAAGCCGCTCAGAATGTAAAGCTCGGCGCTAACAAGTCGGTCACGGATGGGTGGCGGCGTCACAGATAGGACCGCTCTTGTTTAATGGATGATTTCCACCGGGCCAGAACGGATAGATCACCTCGTTCCTTCTCGGCTCGTCGGCGCATCGCTGGAGTGCGAATCTCCCACGGCGGCGCGGCGATAATTCACGTTAGCCTCATCGCGCGCCCCTGCGATCGGGACCCGGACCGGACGGCGTGTAAAGGCGTGATGACGGAGCGGCGCTTTATGGTGGAGAACGGACGCGTCCTTCACTCGGTCTGTAATGAGGAGGAGAAATAATGACGGCGTGAGCTGAACTCCAGCGAGCTATAAAGCTCCTCAGAAGAAAAGCAGCGTCAGGCTCTGGATTTACGGCTCCGCTCGCTCACCTCCGTTCTTTATAAAAAACATATCTGATCACGGCGAGCTGGCTGATTTACCGGAGCGCCGGGGCCGGTACGGGTGCCAGGGTTCAGCGCCCCGGGCCAGTTTCAGTTTAACTTCGGCTCTCAGTGGTACAGTGAGGATATTACACACCTACAGCACTGATGTACTGAGAAAACCTCCTGGACCTGGACCAGCAGCACAGAGGAGCTCTGAGGCTCTGAGAGGTGACAGGTGGTTCAGTTTTACAGGAACGTCATTCATTCATTCATTCATTCAGCTCCTGCAGAAGCTCTGAGGCTTTGAGGGGTAATGGGTGGTTCTGTTTTACAGGAATGTTTCATTCATTCATTCATTCATTCACTCATTTACTCATTCATTCACTCATTCATTCATTCACGCATTCATTCAGCTGATCTGCACGGAGGACCTCTGTGATGGATGGTTCAGTTCATTCACTCATTCATTCACTCATTCATTCATTCATTCATTAATTCATTCAGTTGATCAGCATGGAGGACCTGTCTGAGGCTCTAAGAGGTGATGGATGGTTCTGTTTGTTCACTCATTCATTCACTCATTCATTCACTCATTCATTCACTCATTCATTCACTCATTCATTCAGTTGATCAGCACGGAGGACCTCTGTCTGTGGCTCTGAGAGGTGACGGGTGGTTCTGTTTACAGGAACGTTACGTTCATTCATTCATTAATTCATTCACTCATTTACTCATTCATTCATTTACTCATTCATTCAGCTGATCAGCACGGAGGACCTCTGTGATGGATGGTTCTGTTTATTCACTCATTCATTCACTCATTCATTCACTCATTCATTCACTCATTCATTCAGCTGATCAGCACGGAGGACCTCTGTGATGGATGGTTCGGTTCATTCACTCATTCATTCACTCATTAATTCATTCATTCATTCAGTTGATCAGCATGGAGGACCTCTGTCTGAGGCTCTGAGAGGTGACCGGTGGTTCTGTTTATTCACTCATTCATTCACTCATTCATTCAGTTGATCAGCATGGAGGACCTCTGTGATGGATGGTTCGGTTCATTCACTCATTCATTCACTCATTCATTCATTCAGTTGATCAGCATGGAGGACCTCTGTCTGAGGCTCTGAGAGGTGACGGGTAGTTCTGTTTATTCACTCATTCATTCACTCATGCATTCACTCATTCATTCAGTTGATCAGCATGGAGGACCTCTGTGATGGATGGTTCGGTTCATTCACTCATTCATTCACTCATTCATTCATTCATTCATTCATTCAGTTGATCAGCATGGAGGACCTCTGTGATGGATGGTTCGGTTCATTCACTCATTCATTCACTCATTCATTCATTCATTCAGTTGATCAGCATGGAGGACCTCTGTCTGAGGCTCTGAGAGGTGACGGGTAGTTCTGTTTATTCACTCATTCATTCACTCATGCATTCACTCATTCATTCAGTTGATCAGCATGGAGGACCTCTGTGATGGATGGTTTGGTTCATTCACTCATTCATTCACTCATTCATTCATTCATTCATTCAGTTGATCAGCATGGAGGACCTCTGTGATGGATGGTTCGGTTCATTCACTCATTCATTCATTCATTCAGTTGATCAGCATGGATGACCTCTGTATGAGGCTCTGAGAGGTGACGGGTGGTTCTGTTTATTCACTCATTCATTCACTCATTCATTCACTCATTCATTCAGTTGATCAGCATGGAGGACCTCTGTGATGGATGGTTCGGTTCATTCACTCATTCATTCACTCATTCATTCATTCATTCATTCATTCAGTTGATCAGCATGGAGGACCTCTGTCTGAGGCTCTGAGAGGTGACGGGTAGTTCTGTTTATTCACTCATTCATTCACTCATTCATTCACTCATTCATTCAGTTGATCAGCATGGAGGACCTCTGTGATGGATGGTTCGGTTCATTCACTCATTCATTCACTCATTCATTCATTCATTCATTCAGTTGATCAGCATGGAGGACCTCTGTCTGAGGCTCTGAGAGGTGACGGGTGGTTCTGTTCATTCACTCATTCATTCACTCATTCATTCATTCATTCATTCAGTTGATCAGCATGGAGGACCTCTGTCTGAGGCTCTGAGAGGTGACGGGTAGTTCTGTTTATTCACTCATTCATTCACTCATTCATTCACTCATTTATTCAGTTGATCAGCATGGAGGACCTCTGTGATGGATGGTTCGGTTCATTCACTCATTCATTCACTCACTCATTCATTCACTCATTCATTCAGTTGATCAGCATGGAGGACCTCTGTCTGAGGCTCTGAGAGGTGACGGGTGGTTCTGTTCATTCACTCATTCATTCACTCATTCATTCATTCATTCATTCAGTTGATCAGCATGGAGGACCTCTGTCTGAGGCTCTGAGAGGTGACGGGTAGTTCTGTTTATTCACTCATTCATTCACTCATTCATTCACTCATTCATTCAGTTGATCAGCATGGAGGACCTCTGTGATGGATGGTTCGGTTCATTCACTCATTCATTCACTCATTCATTCATTCATTCATTCATTCAGTTGATCAGCATGGAGGACCTCTGTCTGAGGCTCTGAGAGGTGACGGGTAGTTCTGTTTATTCACTCATTCATTCACTCATTCATTCACTCATTCATTCAGTTGATCAGCATGGAGGACCTCTGTGATGGATGGTTCGGTTCATTCACTCATTCATTCATTCATTCATTCATTCATTCAGTTGATCAGCATGGAGGACCTCTGTCTGAGGCTCTGAGAGGTGACGGGTGGTTCTGTTCATTCACTCATTCATTCACTCATTCATTCATTCATTCATTCAGTTGATCAGCATGGAGGACCTCTGTCTGAGGCTCTGAGAGGTGACGGGTAGTTCTGTTTATTCACTCATTCATTCACTCATTCATTCACTCATTTATTCAGTTGATCAGCATGGAGGACCTCTGTGATGGATGGTTCGGTTCATTCACTCATTCATTCACTCACTCATTCATTCACTCATTCATTCAGTTGATTAGCATGGAGGACCTCTGTCTGAGGCTCTGACAGGTGATGGATGGTTCTGTTTATATACTCATTCATTCACTCATTCATTCACTCATTCATTCACTCATTCATTCAGTTGATCAGCATGGAGGACCTCTGTCTGAGGCTCTGAGAGGTGACGGGTGGTTCTGTTTACAGGAACGTTACATTCATTCATTCATTAATTCATTCACTCATAAATTTACTCATTCATTCATTCACTCATTCATTCATTTACTTGTCCATTCATTCATTCATTCATTCATTAATTCAGCTGATCGGCACGGGGGACCTCTGTCTGGGTGACGAGTGGTGCCATTTACAGGATGGTTTTATTTATTTATTCATTCATTCATTCGTTCATTCATTCACCCATTCATTAATTTATTTACATATCCATGCATTTAATTATTGATTCATTCCAGTCAGGTCAGGACTTTGTTAGGACTATATTTTGTGGTTGCCGGTCACTGTTACACACTGTTAGTTAATGAAGCTGAAGTGATGTTAGTCAATCACTGACTGTAACCCCGCACTGATTGGGTAGAGCAGGTTGTACCCGTGTGCTGGCGGCTGTACCCGAGGATTCTGCTCCTGTTATCAGTCTGAACGTCTGGTGGTTTCAGTGTAACAGAAAGATTTAAG
The DNA here is from genome assembly GCF_030014385.1 of Trichomycterus rosablanca. Taxonomy (NCBI): domain Eukaryota; kingdom Metazoa; phylum Chordata; class Actinopteri; order Siluriformes; family Trichomycteridae; genus Trichomycterus; species Trichomycterus rosablanca. Next base: position 49,045,008 of record NC_085991.1, on the reverse strand, counting down.
TGGATTTTTTACTGCAGCAGCTTCAGCTGATTAAGAAGAAAAAATTTTTCAGGCTTTTAAACGACTCTGCAGGAAGCAGCCGAGTGTCACACAGGCCAGATATTTTCCACCCAATTACACCGCTCGTATTTACCTCTCCGACGTACGCCAACACGCCCCCTCCTAACAGGAGCGCCCGGCGCTGGAACTGAACCAGGGCTGATTACACAGCGTCCGGCCGTCTGTCCAGCAGCGAGACCATTTAAAAACACTAAACAAACAACGAGGCGGGATCTATCTCATCCGACTTTATCCTCCACGCTGCAGTAATCCAGCAGATCATTACTGAACCAGTACTTCCATTCAAATCAGGGAATTTACCAAAAGTATGTAGACACCAGTATTAATGTATGGTCAATTTAACACCAGTCCTAATGGTCAATGTAATTCAATCAACCAATTCAAATTAAAATTTAAGTGGACCAGAGACCAGTACCCATGTTTCTAGGTGAACCAGAAACCAGTACCCATGGTTTCAGGTGGACCTGAGACAAGTACCCATGTTTCCAGGTGAACCACAAACCCATATACATGCTTTTAGGTGGACCAGAGACCAGTATCTGTGTATTCAGGTGGACCAGAGACCAGTATGTGGACCAGAGACCAGTACCCATGTATTCAGGAGGACAAGAGACCAGTATCCGTGTATTCAGGTGGACCAGAGACCAGTATGTGGACCAGAGACCAGTACCCATGTATTCAGGTGGACCAGAGACCAGTACCCATGTTTCCAGCTAAACAAAAAACCAGTATCGATGTTTTCAGATAGACTAAAGACGAGTTGCCAAGTTTCAGGTGGACCAGAGACCAGTATGTGGACCAGAGACCAGTACCCATGTATTCAGGTGGACCAGAGACCAGTATGTGGACCATTGACCAGTACCCATGTATTCAGGTGGACCAGAGACCAGTATGTGGACCAGTGACCAGTACCCATGTATTCAGGTGGACCAGAGACCAGCACCCATGTTTCCAGATGAACAAAAAAACAGTATCCATGTTTTCAGATAGACTAAAGACCAGTTGCAAAGTTTCAGGTGGACCTGAGACCAGAACCCATGTTTTCAGGTGGACCTGAGACCAGTACCCATGTTTTCAGATGGACAAAAGACCAGTACCCATGTCTGTAGGTGGACCAGAGACCAGTATCCAACAGGACTTGTGTATTCAGGTGGACCAGAGACTGGTACCCATGTATTCAGGTGGACCAGAGACCAGTACTCATGTACAGTATTTAGATGGACTAAAGACCAGTACCCATGTATTCAGGTGGACCAAAGACCAGTACCCATGTCTGTAGGTGGACCAGAGACCAGTATACATGTTTTCAGGTGGACTAGAGACCAGTATCTAGCATGACTCATGTTTTTAGGTGGACCAGAGACCAGTATCCAGCAGGACTCATGTTTTCAGATAGACTAAAGACCAGTACCCATGTATTTAGGAGGACCTGAGACTGGTTTCCAGCAAAGCTTATGTTTTAGGTGGACCAAAAATCAGTACCCATATATTCAGATGGAGAGATCATCACGATGTGCCTAAACTTTCTGAACTTGAGCTACAAAAACCTGAACACAATCACTGGCTGCTTCTTTTCACCTGCCAGTGGCGGAGTCTCACAGAGAGCAGAACTGTGTACGACTCAGACAGCAGACAGCTCGGTTCATTGCTCTCCCTCAGGCACAGCTAACAGTGTATTTGGCCACCCAGCCAGGTGGATTTGGAGTCGAGACTAGGCCCGAGCACCCTCAAAAGTTTAATCCCCCATCCACATCAAACAAAACACTCCAGTGTCTGTCTCTCTTTATTTCTCCTGCCAGGCTCTGAGGAGCGTAATTATGTGGATTTGGGCTGGCATGACAGGTGGCAAGTCTACGCTGGTGTCACATTGTTTGGAAGGTTTTCTAACCACAGACTCGCCCCTCGGAGATTTCTCATTGTCATCCAGGCTTTGGTTTTCCCGCCAGCATGACATGATGACAAGAGTTGTCAGACATGATGAAGTACGGGCATTAACGGAGGTGTGTGTGTGTGTGGCGAGGGGGGGGGGGGGGGGGGGGGTACAATAAAGTCAATGCCACCTTTCAGCACTAAACAATTAAAAGATTTCAACATTGGTGATGGGCTGTAAAGAATAAGTACCTTAAATTTGCACTTGAGTATTTTTTAACTACAATAAGTGGGTAAAAGTATGTGGACACTCCTCTTAATTACTGAGTTCAGGTTTAAAAACAGGTGGCGCAGCGGGATGTTCCGCTAGCACACCAGCACCGAGATACTGAACTCCTCGGTTCAAAACTCTGTGTCGCCACCGGTCGGCTGGGCGCCATCTGGCGGGCATAATTGGAATTGCCTGCAGCAGATACTAATTGGCCACCGTATCTGCAGGGTGGGGGCCAGACTATGTGTGGGTGGGTGATTGGTGGAAGAGACGCCGGTGCAGAATGCAGCGGCGAGAAGAGGAGGGCTTTGCACGTGTCAGAAGAGGCGTGTACAGTGACGTGCTCTCCTCGGACGCAATCGGGTATCCCTCAGCAGCGGGAGACAAAATTGAGTAAGGAAAATGCTGAACTCTAGCAGCCAGCATGATGCCCTGATCTCAAGCCTACTCAGCACCTTTGGATGGAATCTGAATGTTGACTGCGAGCCAAGAATTCTCATCCGACATCAATGCCTACCTCAAACTGAACACCGCGAGACAGTCGCTTTGTTCAGCGCTCGGCTTAAGCGGTAAAACGTCATCAAAGTGCGAATACGAGACGAATCTGCATTTGTGTGGAATAAGCGTCAGATCCAGTCTGAAAGCTCCACATGTATCTGTGTTTATCTGGATTTTCCTCCCTGTTTCACTTTTAAACTTGTGTTACAGCTCGAGGTTCTGAGAAACTGTGAGAATCAGAATCAGCTTCTCCCAGAGTCTAAATAAAGCTTAACGTGGTTTAATGTATTAAAAGAACAACACAGAAACCCTAAACCTCTCTTAATTATTACTGCTCATAATTCTCTCCACTAATGAAATTCCTCACTCGTTGTTTTAGTACAATACGTCACGTTAAGTTTTGTGCATCTGCACCAGTGATGGCATAGTTACCTTGAAAAAGTAACCTGATTACTGATTACTCCTTTAAAAAGTAACTTAGTTACTTTATGGATTACTTGATTTTAAAAGTAACTAAGTTAGATTACAAGTTACTTTATTAGTTATATAATGCGGTCCGCTAATGTATCCCATAATGCAACTGGAGCTGCGTAGGCGATAGAAGCGGAATAAGAAACAAGAAAGACGCGGAAAACGGCGTCATCTGTTCACAAGTGTAAGTAAGATAAATAAAATAAATTTTTTTAAAGACAAATAAATAACAAAAAGACGATAAATATCCTAAATTTTGGCGAGTGGGGTTTGTAATGAGTCTGTAACTATGGTGATATTACGTCATCACGTCCTCACGTCATCACTTGGCGTCGGTAAGATGTACTTCTTTACCAGCCGAGTAGTGCATAGTTTAATCTTTATTCTTCTACATCTGCCTTTATTCTAATTTCCTTTTTATGCGTCTGTTTTATTATTATCTAAAATTTAATATTTTCCTAAAGTTATTTAGTTTTGTATAATTATATAAACATCTTTCCAATGCTTTAGCAATACTGTAACCTCTTCAACAGTCATGCTAATAAAGCTCTTTGAATTGAATTGAATTGCATACTTCCTCCAATCTAGTACAGACTCTGTAAATAACCGATTCCGGACGCAGCCCGTGACTTAGTTGTCGCATAGGACAGACGTCACTCCCCGAGACGCAAGAAGAAAGCAAAAATATATCTTTTTACTAAGGAAAATGACAAAAATAGTAACGCACAGTAAATTGGATAAGTAACTTTAATCTGATTACTGGATTGGAAATAGTAACGCGTTAGATTACTCGTTACTGAAAAATGTGGTCAGATTAGAGTAACGCGTTACTTAGTACCATCAGTGATCTGCACACTCTACAGGAAATAACGGCACAGCAGCACAAAAGTGATTTTGCCGCTTCTCGGTACTGAACGGAATACACGCCCCTCTCTCAGGGAGCACTCTCAGTCACAATGCTCTTTTTGTGATTGGTACCCGGCTAATTATGCCCAGCTGAACCTTGTCTGAGACAATAAGCTCAGGGCATTTAAGGAGGCAGTTGCCAATCCTACAACGGAGACTATTTTGGTTTGGTTTTTGTAGCAGTTGTAGCCTAGTGGTTAAGGCACAGGACTAGTAAGCAGAAGGTTGCTGGTTCAAACCCCACCACTGCCAGGTTGCCACTGTTGGGCCCTTGAGCAAGGCCCTTAACCCTCAATTGCTTAAACTGTATACTGTAAATCGCTTTGGATAAAAGTGTCTGCTAAATGCCGCAAATGTAATGTAATGGTTTTAACCCCAGCTCATGTCAACTTTGCTCTTGCTCTCGTTAGTCAGTCCATGCTCTTGTTCATGTTCATGTTAGTTCTTAGCTTAGGGTTTAGGTTTAGTCACGTTATGTGTGTTTAGGTAGCTTTAGCATTTAGCTTAGTTCATGTTTAGCATTTAGCTCAGTTTAGATTTAGCGTTGTTCATGTTTAGCTTAGCATTTAGCTTAGGGCACTTGTTAGAGTGTCTGGTCTTGTGTACCTTTGTCCTGTCTTGTTGTTATTATTATACTTTGTTTAGAAACAAGCGTGTGTTCGCCCATTTCGTCTCATCCTAGCCCTAAAACGTTACACAAGATCAAGCATCTCCACGAATAAGAAGCATAATGAAACAATAAAGAAGTAAAGCTAAAGTGCAGCTTTTATTGTATTTTTTATTGTATTTAACTGTTTTCAATTGTATTTGTGTTTTTATATTATATTTGTGTTACTTTCAGTGTATCAGTGTCAAAAACAACCCCATTATTTTACATTAGACTAAATCCCTTATGAGAAAAAAAATTCCTTTTAAACTCAATGCCACTCCCAGAACCAACTGATGTCGAGTTTCAAGGTATCACTGTACTTAGTAGGAGGTTTTGTTTATTGTTTTATGTGTATATATCAGTGTTTTGAAATAGTTAGATAGTGTTTGTCTGTATATACTGTAAATGGCATTACTGCACTATAAACATTGTATGCTATGTCCTCTATTTTCTTTAATAGAAAGTTGGAGTCATTACAGACACTCAAACATGTAGTGAAAAGTCTTCTCAGATAAAGAAAAGCAAACGAACCGCACGACGTATTTCTGGCCACCGAATGTATTTCCGTACAAAGCAGACATGCCAGGCGGACGTAAACAGGGACGTGAGGCGAGCCGGGGGAGCGCGGTGTAAATGAGGCTCGCGCTCTCTGGAGGCCACGGCGTGCTGGAGGCCGCCGTCCTACTGATATTTGTCCTCCGGAATAATGAAGAGCGGAAGAAAAATGGGGCGTTTATCTGAGGATTTCATTAGCGTTCACAATGTAAGTGTAAGTGGAGGAGCTGTGTAGGGCCGATCACAAAGAGCGAGCGTCATCAGGTGCAAAATGAGAAGCGATTACCGAGCGCCTGGTTCCTACAGACCTCCGAAGGATTGTGGTTTATTTTTTGAGTCCGGCTCGCCGGCTGGGGACGGGTAAATGGCTCGCGGACGGATTAAGCAACGTTTTCTACAGAAACCCACACACATTCCACAATTGATGGATGGCTGAGCGATCGTTTACCGAGCCGGGGGGCGGCACGTCAAGCAAAACCAGAAATTTCCGACATACCAAAGGGGGGAAAAGAGTTTGGACGGGTTCAAAATCAATCACACTGCTGTATGAAGGAAGATTTAATCGCTAACGTTTAACCACAATCGTCCAGTTTAGCTTCACTGTGTTCAGATTAAACACCAGAGGACAATTTTATATTAATTATATGATAAAACATGGAATGAATCAGTCATACCAAGAAAATGACATGCTGTAAACTTTGCAGCAACAGTTTGGGGAAGGTCCTGTCCTGTTCCAGCATGACTGCACAAAGCAAGATCTATGAAGACATGAAAATCACACTGAGAGAATCTGAAAGAGTCAGAAAAAATCAGAGAGAATCAAAGAGAGTCAGAGAGACTCAGAGAGAGTCGGAATTATACTGAGAGAGCCAGAGAGACTCAGAGAGGGTCTGATTTATTCTGAGAGAGTCGGAGAGACTCAGAGAGGGTCTGATTTATTCTGAGAGAGTCGGAGAGACTCAGAGAGGGTCTGAATTAATATGAGAGAGTCGGAGAGACTCAGAGAGGGTCTGAATTAATCTGAGAGAGACAGAGAGACTCAGAGAGGGTCTGATTTAATCTGAGCGAGTCATAGAGACTCAGAGAGCGTCTGAATTAATCTAAGAGAGTCAGAGAGACTCAGAGAGGGTCTGAATTCATCTAAGAGAGTCGGAGAGACTCAGAGAGGGTCTGAATTAATCTGAGAGAGTCGGAGAGACTCAGAGAGGGTCTGAATTAATCTGAGAGAGTCAGAGAGACTCAGAGAGGGTTTTAATTAATCTGAGAGAGTCGGAGAGACTCAGAGAGGGTCTGAATTAATCTGAGAGAGTCAGAGAGACTCAGAGAGGGTCTGAATTAATCTAAGAGAGTCGGTGAGACTCAGAGAGGGTCTGAATTAATCTGAGAGAGACAGAGAGACTCAGAGAGGGTCTGAATTAATCTGAGCGAGTCATAGAGACTCAGAGAGCGTCTGAATTCATCTAAGAGAGTCGGAGAGACTCAGAGAGGGTCTGAATTAATCTGAGAGAGTCGGAGAGACTCAGAGAGGGTTTAAATTAATCTGAGAGAGTCGGAGAGACTCAGAGAGGGTCTGAATTAATCTGAGAGAGTCAGAGAGACTCAGAGAGGGTTTTAATTAATCTGAGAGAGTCGGAGAGACTCAGAGAGAGTCGGAATTAAACTGAGAGAGCCAGAGAGACCCAGAGAGGGTCTGATTTAATCTGAGAGAGTCATAGAGACTCAGAAAGGGTCTGAATTATTCTGAGAGAGACAGAGAGACTCAGAGAGGGTTTTAATTAATCTGAGAGAGTCGGAGAGACTCAGAGAGGGTCTGAATTAATCTGAGAGAGTCAGAGAGACTCAGAGAGGGTTTTAATTAATCTGAGAGAGTCGGAGAGACTCAGAGAGGGTCTGATTTAATCTGAGAGAGTCATAGAGACTCAGAGAAAGTCTGAATTAATCTGAGAGAGTCGGAGAGACCCAGAGAGGGTCTGAATTAATCTGAGAGAGTCAGAGAGACTCAGAGAGGGTCTGAATTAATCTGAGACAGTCAGAGAGACTCAAAGAGGGTTGGAATTAATCTGAGAGAGTCGGAGAGACTCAAAATTAATCTGAGAGGTCAGAGAGACTCAGAGAATTTGAGAGAGTCAGAGAGAATCAGAGAAAAGCAAAGAAAGTCTGAGAACTCAAAGAGAATGTGAGAGAATCTGAGTCAGAGAGTCTAAGAAAGTTAGAGAGTCTGAGAGAATGTGAGAGATTCTAAGAGTCAGAGAGAGTCTGAGAGCATCTGAGAGAGTCAGAGAGAGTCGGAGAGATTTGGAGAGCGTCAGAGAGAATCAGAGAGAATGTGAGAGATTCTGAGAGTCTGAGAGAGTCAGAAAAATCTGAGAGTCTGAGAGAATCTGGGAGAGTCTGAAAGAATCTGGGAAAGTCTGAAAGAGTCAGGGAGAGTCTGAGAGAGTCTGAGATAATTGGAGAAAATCAAAGAGAATGTGAGAGTCAGAGAGAGTCTGAGAAAGTGAGAGAGACTCAAATAGAAATGGATAGTCAGAGAGAATCTGAGAGAGTCAGAGAGAATCAGAGAGAGTTGGAGGGATTCTGAGAGAGTCAGAAAAACCTGAGAGAGTCGGAGAGAGTCTGAGAGAATCTGAGAGAACAGCTTTGGAATAATAATAATACATTCGACTTATATAGCGCCTTTCATGACACCCAAGGTCGCTTTACATTAAACCAAAACACTTACAAGAACAATTAGTAATACAAAAACAAATAAATAAAAACGACAATATTTGTGCAGAACACGATAGCCACGGTGCTAACAGTTCAGCAGAGTAGAATAGCCGCGATGCTAACAGCCAGGTTCAGCAGAGCACGATAGCCACGGTGCTAACAGTTCAGCAGAGTAGAATAGCCGCGATGCTAACAGCCAGGTTCAGCAGAGCACGATAGCCACGGTGCTAACAGTTCAGCAGAGTAGAATAGCCGCGATGCTAACAGCCAGGTTCAGCAGAGCACGATAGCCACGGTGCTAACAGTTCAGCAGAGTAGAATAGCCGCGATGCTAACAGCCAGGTTCAGCAGAGCACGATAGCCGCGATGCTAACAGCCAGGTTCAGCAGAGCACAATAGCTGCAGTGCTAACAGCCAGGTTTAGCAGAGTAGAATAGCCGCGGTGCTAACAGCCAGGTTAGCAGAGCACGATAGCCGCGGTGCTAACAGCCAGGTTAGCAGAGTAGAATAGCAGCGGTGCTAACAGCCAGGTTAGCAGAGCACGATAGCCACGGTGCTAACAGCCAGGTTAGCAGAGTAGAATAGCAGCGGTGCTAACAGCCAGGTTCAGCAGAGCACGATAGCCGCGGTGCTAACAGCCAGGTTAGCAGAGTAGAATAGCAGCGGTGCTAACAGCCAGGTTAGCAGAGTAGAATAGCAGCGGTGCTAACAGCCAGGTTAGCAGAGTAGAATAGCCGTGTGGTAGCGGTAAACACGCCGAATTTAAAACATAAACATTATAGACAAAGACAAAAACAACACAATAAACACAATTTAGACATGGGGAGAAGCGGCAGTCAACAAAGAGACGCCAGCGTACTCTCACCCAACCATGACGCAGACATGACGTACAAGGAATGAACCGGAACAACAACTGAGGCTTTTTCGACCAATATCAGCGTCCAGTCTTCTTGTAAGAAGCCTTCTCAGAAGAGTGGCTGTTGTACCAGCTGAAAAGATCACACAGAGGTTTGCTTTTGAAATGGGACGTCCAACAAGCTCACAGTCAGGCGTCCAAATACTTTTGGCTATATAGTGTACCTTACCATTTTCTTTCCTGCCCCCCCCCCCCCCCCCAAAAAAAACATATTTCTTAACATTTTACACAAGCAATCATATAAAATAATGTGAGGATCGTAAAGGGTTAAAGCTTTTACCAAAAAGACACAAGAACTTCTGCCAGCGCCACAAATATCTGCCGGAAAATCTGCCAGCCGCTCGGCACCGAACAAAACTAAACGATTTTCCACTGCGCTGAGAAATTCCCTCCAAAACAGAAATGTAAGCCACAACAGTGTGTTCAGCTAAAACACAGAAGAACAAACCCAGCGCTGTTACTCAGACTCTGCAGTAATCAATGTTTGGCGCACACGTGTATGATTAAATCAGCTTTGTTCTACTGAAAAAACACAACAGACTGAGGAAAGAAATATAAGAAAATAACTGTTGTTCTGAAAACATCAACATGAGACGATTGTGTGTGTGTGTGTGTGTGTGTGTGTGTGTGTGTGTGTGTGTGTGTGTGCGTGTACGTACAAGAGTGGGAGGCTGTGTACGACGACTGTGCTTGTGATTACAACCACACATACTAATACAAGAGAGTTGCAGAGAGTCAGAGAGAGTCAGAGAGAATCGGAGAAAGTTGTAGAGAGTCAGAGAGAATCGGAGAGAGTCGGAAAGTATCTGAGAGAGTCTGACAAAATCTGAGAGTCAGAGAAAGTTTGAGAGAGTCGGAGAGAATCGGAGAGAATCGGAGAGAATCGGAGAGAGTCGGAGAGTATCTGAGAGAGTCAGACAGAATCTGAAAGAATCAGAGAAAGTCTGAGAGAGTCTAAGAAAGTCAGAGAGTCAGGAATAATCTGAGTCATAGAGAATTTGAGAGAGTCAGAGAGAATCAGAGAGAGTCAGAGAGAATCAGAGAGAGTCGGAGAGAATCAGAGTCAGACAGAGTCGGAGAAAGTCAGACACAGTCTGAGAGTCAGAGAAAGTCTGAGAGAGTCTAAGAAAGTCAGTGAGAGTCAGAGAGAATCTAAGATAATCTGAGAGTCAGAGAGAGTTGAAGAGAGAGTCTAAGAGAGTCAGAGAAAGTCTGAGAGAGTCAGAGAGAATCGAAGAGAGTCGGAAAAAGTCAGAGAGAATCAGAGAGTCTGAGAGAGTCAGAGAGAGTCTGAGAGAATCTGAGAGACTCGGAGAGAGTCTGAAAGAGTCACAGAGATTCAAAGAGATTATGAGAGACTCAGAGAGAGGCAAGAGCAGATGTGTAAGATTTTGTTTGCCTAGCAGAGAATCACCTGCCAGAGTCGTCATCCTGGCACACGGCCATTACTGACATTCCGAGAGGCAGTATGGGAAAAAATGCACCATGTTCAAACTCATCCTCATCCAGCATTACACCAGTTCCTGTGAGTTAATCTGCCTGGTTTAACTGGATTAGTCCCGGTGGAACGCGTGTGATTGAAGCCCTCGAGGATCAACGTGGAAACTCAGTGTGAAATCTGCCTTTAATCTCATAAACAACGTCTGAACCGGTCCAAGGTACGAGCGTGAGAGGTTCTCATTCAGCACGTCGACTCGCTCTCAAAGAAACAACAACAACACGCTGAACATTCTCGTTTAGTTCAACTTCATTTAGTCCACAATTACAGGGTCGCGTCACAGAAACAAACGCAGCAAGTACAACGAAAACAAACCCAAAACAGTAAAGCGCGGTTCTTTACATCACAACAAAGTACAGCTTAATTATTCGTAAACAAACTTATTTTTATATATCGATTACATTTACTCTGTATTTTTATTTGGTTCTTACTTTTTTAATATAATGTTGTGTTATGTATGCTTATTCGATGTACAGCACTTTGGTCAACGTAAGTTGTTTTAAGAGTGCTTTATAAATAAAATTTACTTACTTACTTACTTACATTTAATTGTTCCATAAATACAAAGGCTGTGAGCTACACAACACACACACAAACACACACACACACACACACTCACACACTGCGACACAAAGCAAGATCCAACAAAACAACAACCAAACACAAATTTGACCACACAACATAAAACTGGACATAAACATTAACATTACTGGACTGTGTCTTATAGTTCTGTAGTTACATTACATGGTTTTTTTTGTTTGATTTTAATGGATTTTGTTTAGTGTTGTCAGATTTTCTTCAGTTTATTTGTATTTGTTTAGTGTGTTTGGATTTGGACTGTGTTCAAGATGATTTAGTGCTATTAGATTGTATTGTATGCTTGAATTTTGTTTAGTGTGTTCAAGTTTGTTTAGCGCTGTTAGATTTCATTTTTACTGTGTTCAGGTTTGTTTAGTGTGTTCAGGTTTGTTTAGTGTGCTGTTAGATTTTGTTTAGAGTGTTCAGTTTTGTTTAGTGTGTTCAGGTTTATTTAGATTTGTTTAATGTTCAGGTTTGTTTAGTGTGTTCAGGTTTATTTACTTCATTTAGATTTGTTTAATGTTCAGGTTTGTTTAGTGTGTTCAGGTTTATTTACTTCATTTAGATTTGTTTAATGTTCAGGTTTGTTTAGTGTGTATAGGTTTGTTTAGTGTGTTCAGGTTTGTTTAGTGTGTTCAGGTTTATTTAGTTTATTTAGATTTGTTTAATGTTCAGGTTTGTTTAGTGTGTTCAGGTTTATTTAGTTTATTTAGATTTGGTTAATGTTCAGGTTTGTTTAGTGTGTTCAGGTTTGTTTAGTGTGTTCAGGTTTGTTTAGTTTATTTAGATTTGTTTAATGTTCAGGTTTGTTTCATGTGCTATTAGATTTATTTAGTTTATTCAAGTATTAAGTGTTGATGGATTTAGTTTAGTGTGTTAGGATTTTGTGTTGTGTGTTCAGATTTGTTTAGTGTTGATGGATTTAGTTTAGTGTGTTAGGATTTTGTGTAGTGCGTTCAGGTTCGTTTAGTGTGTTCAGGTTTGTTTAGTGTTGATGGATTTAGTTTAGTGTGTTCAGGTTTGTTTAGTGTTGATGGATTTAGTTTAGTGTGTTAGGATTTTGTGTAGTGCGTTCAGGTTCGTTTAGTGTGTTCAGGTTTGTTTAGTGTTGATGGATTTAGTTTAGTGTGTTCAGGTTTGTTTAGTGTTGATGGATTTAGTTTAGTGTGTTAGGATTTTGTGTAGTGCGTTCAGGTTCGTTTAGTGTGTTCAGGTTTGTTTAGTGTTGATGGATTTAGTTTAGTGTGTTAGGATTTTGTGTAGTGTGTTCAGGTTCGTTTAGTGTTTATGGATTTAGTTTAGTGTGTTAGGATTTAGTTTAGTGTGTTCAGGTTCGTTTAATGTGTTCAAGTTTGTTTAGTGTTGATGGATTTTGTTTAGTGTGTTTAGATTTGTCAAGTGTGTTCAGGTTTATTTCATTTTTTTAGATTTGTTTAGTGTTCAGGTTTGTTTAGTGTGTTCAGAATTGTTCAGTTTGTTCAAGTTTGTTTAGAGTTGATGGATTTTGTTTAGTGTTCAGGTGTGTTTAGTTCATTTAGATTTTTTTAGTGTGTTTAGATTTGTTAAGTATGTTAAAGTTTATTTAGTTTATTTAGTTTTGTTTAGTGTGTTCAGGTTTAGTTTATTTAGTTTTGTTTATGTGTTCAGGTTTGTTTAGTGTTATTAGACTGTGTTTACTGCCTCTGGATTTTGACTGTTTTGCATATTTGTTTGTTGTTGTCATGATTTGTTCAGCGTTTCTGGAACAGCCCAACACAGTCATGTGTTCAGGTTTGTTTAGTTGTGTGTTCAGGTTTAATTGGTGGTATTATATTTATTTAGTGTTATTAGAGTGTGTTAAGTGTGTCTGTATTTTGACATGTTGCATATTTGTTTGTTGTCATCATAATTGTTCAGCATTTCTGGAACAGCCCGACACCGTCACGTGTTTAGTTGTGTGTTCAGGTTTGTTTAGTGTATTCAGGTTTGTTTAGTTGTGTGTTCAGGTTTGTGTAGTTGTGTGTTCAGGTTTATTTAGTTGTGTGTTCAGGTTTGTTAAGTGTATTCAGGTTTGTTTAGTTGTGTGTTCAGGTTTGTGTAGTTGTGTGTTCAGGTTTGTTTAGTTGTGTGTTCAGGTTTATTTAGTTGTGTGTTCAGGTTTGTTTAGTGTATTCAGGTTTGTTTAGTTGTGTGCTCAGGTTTGTGTAGTTGTGTGTTCAGGTTTGTTTAGTTGTGTGTTCAGGTTTATTTAGTTGTGTGTTCAGGTTTGTTTAGTTGTGTGTTCAGGTTTGTTTAGTGTATTCAGGTTTGTTTAGTTGTGTGTTCAGGTTTGTGTAGTTGTGTGTTCAGGTTTGTTTAGTTGTGTGTTCAGGTTTGTTTAGTTGTGTGTTCAGGTTTGTTTAGTGTATTCAGGTTTGTTTAGTTGTGTGCTCAGGTTTGTTTAGTGTATTCAGGTTTGTTTAGTTGTGTGTTCAGGTTTGTGTAGTTGTGTGTTCAGGTTTGTTTAGTTGTGTGTTCAGGTTTGTTTAGTGTATTCAGGTTTGTTTAGTTGTGTGCTCAGGTTTGTGTAGTTGTGTGTTCAGGTTTGTTTAGTTGTGTGTTCAGGTTTATTTAGTTGTGTGTTCAGGTTTGTTTAGTTGTGTGTTCAGGTTTGTTTAGTGTATTCAGGTCTGTTTAGTTGTGTGTTCAGGTTTGTTTAGTTGTGTGTTCAGGTTTGTGTAGTTGTGTGTTCAGGTTTGTTTAGTTGTGTGTTCAGGTTTGTTTAGTTGTGTGTTCAGGTTTGTTTGGTGGTGTTATATTTATTTAGTGTTATTAGAGTGTGTTAAGTGTGTCTGTATTTTGACATGTTGCATATTTGTTTGTTGTCATCATAATTGTTCAGCATTTCTGGAACAGCCCGACACCGTCACGTGTTCAGGTTTGTTTAGTTGTGTGTTCAGGTTTATTTAGTTGTGTGTTCAGGTTTATTTAGTTGTGTGTTCAGGTTTGTTTAGTGTATTCAGGTTTGTTTAGTGTATTCAGGTTTGTTTAGTTGTGTGTTCAGGTTTGTTTAGTTGTGTGTTCAGGTTTGTTTAGTTGTGTGTTCAGGTTTGTTTAGTGTTATTAGACTGTGTTAATGTTGATGAACTGTGTTTATTGTGTCTGGATTTTGACATGTTGAATATTTGTTTGTTGTCATGATTAGCTCAGCGTTTCTGGAACAGCCCAACACCGTCATGTGTTCAGTGTGTGTTAAGGTGCAGATACAGTAATAAAACTCTTCTCTTACCCTCGGAGCAGGGGTACAAGGCCACGACCAACAGGAGGCCGTACAGTAGCGGGCAGCCGCACACTGAAACGGTCATTTTCATTCTCCAGGTCCTTCAGATGCTGGACAGTGTAAGTGCTGGTGTGAGGAAGGCTGGACTGTGTTAGGTGCAGGGGGGGTGGTTGGGGGAGGGGGATTAATATATGTCCAAGCTGGGTGAGAGTCAGCGGTCGGTCATTGGCAGGACGTCTTCAGCGGTCATCTTCCATCTGCAAACACACAGAGAGGGAGAGATTGATTATCAGTGACGTGGGAATCGTGGGGAGTCTGAATCGCAAATTTTTGTCCCTACATGGACACGGTCCACACCAATAAAACACGGAGGAGGGGATGATGGGTACTGAACGACCTGAGGAGGCTCCTCCACAGTGACAGCAGGAGCAACAATCATATCTCCTCAAATCAGCCAGCAGACCGAAGCGTTTTAGTTAAAGCGGAGCTGCTATCTGATGGGCGACGGCTCTATCGGCTCTCAGCGCTCCGGAGAACCAAACCGGCCGCATAAAGACGTCCAGGAGGAACATCTGTACGGAATAAAGTCTGAAATGAAACCAGATTCAGGCCACGTTTTAAATGAAGAAGAGAATAAATAAGGACGAGACCTGGACGAACTGCTGCAGAGGTAAATAATCCGAGTTTTTAAGTTCAGGCCGCACAGAATAACAAAATAACCATCACAGCGTCGTATAGCGTGCTTAAAATAAATCAAATACGAGCAATAATCAATCATTTCTGGCATTTAGCAGATGCTTTTTATCCAAAGCGACTTACAATTGTGACTGTACACATTGCAGGCAATACCGGGTCAAGAACCTCGCTCAAGGACTCAACACTGGCAACCTGACAGATGTGGGGCTTGAGCCAGCAACCTTCTGATTACTAGCCTTTCACATTAAGAAGCTGCAGCCACTTCAGTTCTTTGACATGATGGTCTCATCCAGGACTGTTTATTTATTTATTTATTTGTTACGCTCCCTCCCTTCCTCCTTCCTTCCTTCCTTCCTTCCTCTATTATTCCTTCCTTCCTTCCTTCCTTCCTCTATTATTCCTTCCTTCCTTCCTTCCTTCCTTCCTCTATTCTTCCTTCCTTCCTCTATTCTTCCTTCCTTCCTCTATTATTCCTTCTTTCCTCTATTCTTCCTTCCTTCCTCTATCCTTCTTTCCTTCCTCTATTATTCCTTCTTTCCTCTATTATTCCTTCCTTCCTCTATCCTTCTTTCCTTCCTCTATTATTGCTTCTTTCCTCTATTCTTCCTTCCTTCCTCTATTCTTCCTTCCTTCCTCTATTCTTCCTTCCTTCCTCTATCCTTCCTTCCTTCCTCTGTTCTTCCTTCCTTCCTCTATTTTTCCTTCCTTCCTCTATCCTTCCTTCCTTCCTCTATCCTTCCTTCCTTCCTCTATCCTTGTTCCTTCATTATTCCTTCTTTCCTCTATTCTTCCTTCCTTCCTCTATCCTTCCTTCCTTCCTCTATCCTTCCTTCCTTCCTCTATCATTCCTTCTTTCCTCTATTATTCCTTCCTTCCTCTATTCTTCCTTCCTTCCTCTATCCTTCCTTCCTTCCTCTATTCTTCCTTCCTTCCTCTATCCTTCCTTCCTTCCTTCCTCTATTCTTCTTTCCTTCCTCTATTCTTCCTTCCTTCCTCTATCCTTCCTTCCTTCCTCTATCCTTCCTTCCTTCCTCTATTCTTCCTTCCTTCCTCTATCCTTCCTTCCTTCCTTCCTCTATCCTTCCTTCCTTCCTCTATCCTTCCTTCCTTCCTTCCTCTATCCTTCCTTCCCTCCTCTATTATTCCTTCCTTCCTCTATCCTTCCTTCCTCTATCCTTCCTTCCTTCCTCTATCCTTCCTTCCTTCCTTCCTCTATCCTTCCTTCCCTCCTCTATTATTCCTTCCTTCCTCTATCCTTCCTTCCTCTATCCTTCCTTCCTCTATCCTTCCTTCCCTCCTCTATTATTCCTTCCTTCCTCTATCCTTCCTTCCTCTATCCTTCCTTCCCTCCTCTATTATTCCTTCCTTCCTCTATTCTTCCTTCCTTCCTCTATCCTTCCTTCCTTCCTCTATCCTTCCTTCCTTCCTCTATTCTTCCTTCCTTCCTCTATTCTTCCTTCCTTCCTCTATCCTTCCTTCCTTCCTTCCTCTATCCTTCCTTCCCTCCTCTATTATTCCTTCCTTCCTTCTTCTATTATTCCTTCATTCATTTATTCCTTAGTAGGTTGTTTAGTAAGTCATGTAGTAAGCTATTTTGCTGTTAAATTGCATATTTTTGTTTGCATATTGTATTTTACCCCATTCTGTTTAATAAAGGTTTTTAATAATGCTCACCTTGTTTCATAAAGATTGTTCGTTACAACTTTGGCTTAAAATATTAAGTTAACCATCTGGACTCATTTTTTGAAGTTGTGATAGATTTTGTTCTCACAACCAACATTGCTTTGTTCTGTAATTGATTCTACGGACAAAATAATTTTTGTTAACTGGACTCATCATTTAACTTAATATTTTGAGTTGGGCAGATTTACTCAAAAATTCTCTTGTAATAAGTTGACATATTTTTTTAAGTTGACTGCACTTTTTTTTTTACAGTGCAGTGCTACCCACCGAGCCACCGTGCTACTCAAATGTACTATATAATGTATTAAACAAGCAGTAAGAAGATATTTGCAGTTTTGATTTCAGTCCAAAAGCAATGTTATAACTAGACGTTAGAACGGGCCGGTGTCCAAATATCTAAAGGTCTGAGCTGTAAAAACAGTGACCAGAACAAAAAGAAGTCACCATTGCTCCTGACCGCGCCCGCTAAAGGGCAGAGCATTAGAAGTTCAGAGGTCCGCTGCCCGACACCTTCACTCACAACAACATCACAAACCCAGATAACAGAGAGGCGCAGGAAGCCACACTACCCTGCACACGACATTTAAGCACTTCCATCAGATGATTCTTATTTCCCACGCAAACTGGAGATGACAGACAGCGCTGTCAACATAATCCCTATTTCCTTATTCATCAGCGTTCAGCTGGCACTCAGGCCTGTTCCCGCTAAGCCGCCTCTCGCTGCTCGCCCGGTTTGTCAAAACTGGGTACTTGAGAACGGTTGACGGAGCTTTGAACTGTCACGATGCTGACAGCGCTGTCCTTACTTTGGAACCCGATCAGATTCTCACATTATAGTCGAGCTGCTTCTTGCCTGCTGTAATTAGTTCAATTCCTGTTTAAGGCTGCTGGGCTGGAACCAACAACCAGTGATTTCAGGGGCTCATGTGGCACGGTTCTTTAGCTCTGAACTAAACTGAGCGTGTTACATAAATTATTAGTGTTAAATAAAACACAAACAGTGCAGGAGTACAAAGCTACAGGGTGTCCACTTCTATAACCTCAAACACGAGAGCATCAGTCTCCAAAAAGGAGGACATCAGACCCTAAAAAGAAGAACATCAGACCCCAAAAAGGACATCAGACCCCAAAAAGAAGAACATCAGACCCCAAAAAGAAGAACATCAGACCCCCCCAAAAAGGAGGACATCAGGCTCCAAAAATGAAGGCATCAGAACCCCAAAAGAAGGGGATCAGACCCCAAAAATGAAGGCATCAGAACCCCAAAAAAGAGGGCATCAGAAACCAAAAAGGAGGAAATCAGACTCCAAAAATGAGAACATCATGCTCCAAAAAGGAGGACATCAGACCCCCCAAAAAGGGCATCAGACCCCAAAAAAGGGCATCAGACCCCAGAAAGAAGGACATCAGACCCAAAGAAGGAGGGCATTAGACCCCAAATAGGAAGGCATCAGACCATACAAAAGAGGACATCAGACCCCAAAAAGGAGAAAATCAGACCCCAAAAACAAGGACATCAGACCTCAAAAAGGAGGGCATCAGACCCCAAAAAGAAGAACATCAAACCCCCCAAAAAGGAGGACATCAGACCCTAAAAAGGAGGACACAAGACCACACAAATGAGGGAATTACACCCCAGAAAGGACATCAGACCCTAAAAAGAAAGACATCAGACCCCAAAAAGGAGAACATCAGACCCCAAGAATGGGGGCATCAGAAACCAAAAATGAAAAGATCACACTCCGAAAAGGAGGAACATCAGACCCAAAGAAGGAGGACATCAGACCCCAAAAAGGACATCAGATCCCAAAAAGGAGGACATCAGAACCCAAAAAGGAGAAAATCAGACCCTAAAAAGGAGAAGATCAGACTCCAAAAAGAAGGAGGGCATCAGAAACCAAAAATGAAAGGATCAGACCCAGAAAAGGAGGAACATCAGACCCAAAGGAGGACATCAGAACCCAAAAAAGAGGAACATCAGACCCAAAGAAGGAGGACATCAGAACCCAAAAAGGAGGACATCAGAACCCAAAAAGGAGGAACATCAGACCCAAAGAAGGAGGACATCAGAACCCAAAAAGGAGGAACATCAGACCCAAAGAAGGAGGACATCAGAACCCAAAAAGGAGGACATTAGACCCCAAAATCATCAATTATCACTGTAATCCATTCCAAGCAACTGAGGGTTTAGAGCCTTGCTCAGGGGCCCAACAGTGGCAACTTGGTGATGGTGGGACTTGAACCGGCAACCTCATGATTACTAATTCAGTACCTTAACCGCACTGTCTACATAGATGCTAAAACCTCTCTTTCAACATGAATCTCTTTCTCTTTCTATCAAAAGACTTTCACATCTAATTACGTGTGTGTGTACGCAGACCTGAAAGCCCTGAACGAGCAGAAGAAAAGAGGTTAGCGTGCCCGTCTCACCTGCTGTAAACACATCTCGCCAATAGTCGCTGGGTTAATTGGGTCAGACGCCGCGGTGCTGCTTGTTAGCATGTGCTTTTGTTTGAAGTAACTGAGCTGAACGACAGAGATGACCGGCTCCTTTGTGTGGTCACACAAAAGGCAGCATTAACGCCTCTCTCTTTGTGTGTGTGGGTATATGTAATTTTAGCTTTGGTTCCCTTTCTCATCTCGGGGGGACGCTCAAACAAACCTGCTCTGCTTCGTCTGCGCTGGCAAAGGTTGGCATCCCAGACCCAGGGGAAGCGGCATCTCGTTAAAACATATGTCAAATACCGAAGACGGATGGTGTGTCGGCCTCGCTCGGCCTGCGCATTCATAGCGCCCGACAGAGACGAGCTTACACACACACATACACACTTACACTGATCAGCCATAACATTAAAACCACCTCCTTGTTTCTACACTCACTGTCCATTTTATCAGCTCCACTTACCATATAGAAGCACTTTGTAGTTCTACAACTACTGACTGTAGTCCATCTATTTCTCTACATACTGTTTTACCCTGCTTTCGAACCTGTTCTTCAATGGTCAGGACCCACACAGGACCACCACAGAGCAGGTATTATTTAGGTGGTGGATCATTCTCAGGTGTGTTAGTGTGTGTTGTGCTGGTATGAGCGCTGCTGGAGTTTTAAAATATTGTGTCCACTCACTGTCCACTCTATTAGACACTCCTACCTAGTTGGTCCATCTTGTAGATGTAAGGACGATCGCTCATCTATTGCTGCTGTTTCAGTCGGTCATCTTCTAGACCTTCATCAGTGGTCACAGGACGCTGCCCACAGGGCGCTGTTGGCTGGTTATTTTTGGCTGGTGGACTATTCTTAGTCCAGCAGTGACAGTGAGGTGTTTAAAAACTCCAGCAGCGCTGCTGTGTCTGATCCACTCATACCAGCACAACACACACTAACACACCACCACCATGTCAGTGTCACTGCAGTGCTGAGAATGATCCACCACCTAAATAGTACCTGCTCTGTGGTGGTCCTGTGGGGGTCCTGACCATTGAAGAACAGGGTGAAAGGGGGTAACAAAGCATGTAGAGAAACAGCTGGACTACAGTCAGTAATTGTAGAACTACAAAGTGCTTCTATATGGTAAGTGGAGCTGATAAAATGGACAGTGAGTGAAGAAACAAGGAAGCACACACAAACATCCACGCTCAAACCAAATCACTTTCTCATCTTAAAAAAAAAAAAAACCCCGCCCGTCCCTTCCGATTCTCCTCGGCTCCTCTGTTGCGCCGCCGAGTGCAGCCAGCTCGGAATCATTTAACTCGCCCACTAAAATCCACACTTTGAAGTTCGAGTCATGACGAGAGAGAGAAAAACCCCTCGACGCATCTCCTCTACTGAGGCCGCTCATCAGCCGTCCTGATTATTTTATAATGAGGCTGCAGACGCACTCGGCCGGATCCTGCTCGGCACCGGAGTACTTTCAGCCACAGATAAACAAAATGAAAGGAGTCGGGAAGACGGCATGGATACAAACACGACAGCAAGAAGGGCCTGGGTTTGATTCTGTGGGTCATTTCTGTGTGGAGTTTGTATGTTCTCCCCGTGTCAATGTGGGTTTCCTTCTGGGCTCTGGTTTCCTCCCACAGTCCAAAGACGTGCAGGCAGGTCAACTGGATATACTAAAATGGCTCAAAGTGTGTGTGTCCTGTGATGGACTGCTGACCTGTCCAGGGTGTTCCCTGCCTTTTGCCCAGTAAATCGGAACAACAAATACTGCACCCTATTTGAGGTCTTTTGGTATGTGCTCTGGTGATTCTGTGTAGCAAACTGGACTTACATATAAACAAATCAAAAAAAGTTTACTATCAAAGTCTCACTTAGCATTATTATACTCAGATAAATAGTTGGATAGAAAGACAGATAGAAAGACAGACAGATAGACAGACAGACAGAAAGACAGAAAGATAGAAAGAAAGACAAAAAGACAGACAGATATATAGAGACAGACTGACAGATAGATAAATAGATAGATAGAAAGATAGAAAGATAGGTAGAAAGATATATAGATAGATAGATAGATAGATAGATAGATAGATAGATAGATAGATAGATAGACAGACAGACAGACAGACAGACAGACAGACAGACAGACAGACAGACAGATATTGATAGACAGACAGACAGATAGTTGGACAGACAGACAGACAGACAGGCAGACAGGCAGATAGATAGATAGATAGACAGACAGACAGACAGACAGACAGACAGACAGACAGACAGACAGACAGACAGACAGACAGACAGACAGACGAAGATAGATAGATAGATAGATAGATAGATAGATAGATAGATAGATAGATAGATAGATAGATAGATAGATAGATAGATAGATAGATAGATAGACAGACAGACAGATAGATGATAGATAGATAGATAGACAGACAGACAGATAGATGATAGATAGATAGATAGATAGATAGATAGATAGATAGATAGATAGATAGATAGATAGATAGATAGATAGATAGATGATAGATAGATAGATAGATAGATAGATAGATAGATAGATAGATAGATAGATAGATAGATAGATAGATAGATAGACAGACAGACAGATAGATGATAGATAGATAGATAGACAGACAGACAGATAGATGATAGATAGATAGATAGATAGATAGATAGATAGATAGATAGATAGATAGATAGATAGATGATAGATAGATAGATAGATAGATAGATAGATAGATAGATAGATAGATAGATAGATAGATAGACGATAGACAGATAGATGATAGATAGATAGATAGATAGACAGACAGACAGACAGACAGACAGACAGACAGACAGACAGACAGACAGACAGACAGACAGACAGACAGACGATAGATAGATAGATAGATAGATAGATAGATAGATAGATAGATAGATAGATAGATAGATAGACAGACAGACAGACAGACAGACAGACAGACAGACAGACAGACAGATAGATGATAGATAGATAGATGATAGATAGATAGATAGATAGATAGATAGATAGATAGATAGATAGATAGATAGATAGATAGATAGATAGATAGATAGATAGACAGATAGATGATAGACAGATAGATGATAGATAGATAGATAGATAGATAGATAGATAGATAGATAGATAGACAGACAGACAGACAGACAGACAGACAGACAGACAGACAGACAGACAGACAGATAGATGATAGATAGATAGATAGATAGACAGACAGACAGACAGACAGACAGACAGACAGACAGACAGACAGACAGACAGACAGATGATAGATAGATAGATGATAGATAGATAGATAGATAGATAGATAGATAGATAGATAGATAGATAGATAGATAGATAGATAGATAGATAGATAGATAGATAGATAGATAGATAGATAGATAGTTGGACAGACAGGCAGATAGACAGACAGAGACAGACAGACATACAGACAGATAGATAGACAGACAGGCAGATAAACAGACAGCTTGTTACACAGATCAAAAGTAATAGATACATGATTAATAAAATTACGCCACACATTATTATTATTATTATATTATTATTATTATTATTATTATTATTATCATTATTATTATTATTATTATTATTATTATATTATTATTATTATTATTATTATTATTATTAATAATAATATTAATTATATTATTATTATTATTATTATTATATTATTATTATATTATTTTATTATTATTATTATTATTATGTTCACATTACATAATATGAATTGTAGATAACATTAGCACACAGCTAACAGCCTGATTAATTAGCCTAGCCTTCTTTCTTCTGAGGTAAAAAATGTTGTTTTGGATCAACTGTGTGTAAAGTTTTGTAATAATGTTCCACATGCCTACATCACAATGTTTACTCCCCCCAGGTACTGCACCCTGTTTAAAGTAACTTGGAATATGCTCAAATTACTTGCTAGCAAACTGGCTAATCAGCCTTGCTCACTTTATTTAGAGGTAAAAATAATGCGTCTGATTCGTTTACAACTGATTTGGATCAAGTTTAGAAATGTCGCTCTGAAGATGAAATTGAGCCTCCTCACTACCCACCCGTCCACTTTGTCTGAGGTACTTAGTACGTTTTGTTTTAAATAAATAAAATAAATGACTTTTGCTCTGTGATTAATAATTTGACCCTCAAACCACAAATGCGTAATCAGAATCAGCCGAGCAGCACTTTAAACCGGTGGAATGAATCCGCTTGTGGCAGGTGGAGGCCACTTTTGTTTAAGAGGTATTTAAAGCGCAGAACAAAAGGCCGCTGAGAACATCGAGGTCGACGTTACGTGATGAACGCGCCGCTGCGGAAACAGAGCCAAACGCTCGGGGGAAAAAAAGCGGTGTCGGATATCAAAAACCTCCAGAACTTGTTCGAGGTCGTTCGTCTTTTACGTACTTGTGGAAGCCGGACGGACAAGTTTCCTCAACATGTACGCCTAAATATTTATCAGATGAACCATGACCAGCACATTAATCACGGGATTAGGCCAGTGAGAGCTCCGACTACGACTTAATGATAGGAACCAGGCCAGACGTACACAGAGCCGCGTTTAACTGCGTTTTCTTACCTTTAAATTCCTTCCTAGGACGTTTATAATGTAGGACGTAAATCATTAGCCACCATCTGTCAACATTTGAGTATATACAGATCAGCCATAACATTAAAACCACCTCCTTGTTTCTACACTCACTGTCCATTTTATCAGCTCCACTTACCATATAGAAGCACTTTGTAGTTCTACAATTACTGACTGTAGTCCAGCTGTTTCTCTACATGCTTTGTTACCCCCTTTCACCCTGTTCTTCAATGGTCAGGACCCCCACAGGACCACCACAGAGCAGGTATTATTTAGGTGGTGGATGATTCTCAGCACTGCAGTGACACTGACATGGTGGTGGTGTGTTAGTGTGTGTTGTGCTGGTATGAGTGGATCAGACACAGCAGCACTGCTGGAGTTTTTAAACACCTCACTGTCACTGCTGGACTGAGAATAGTCCACCAACCAAAAATATCCAGCCAACAGCGCCCTGTGGGCAGCGTCCTGTGACCACTGATGAAGGTCTAGAAGATGAGCGACTCAAACAGCAGCAGTAGATGAGCGATCGTCTCTGACTTTACATCTACAAGGTGGACCAACTAGGTAGGAGTGTCTAATAGAGTGGACAGTGAGAGGACACGGTATTTAAAAACTACAGCAGCGCTGCTGTGTCTGATCCACTCATACCAGCACAACACACACTAACACACCACCACCATGTCAGTGTCACTACAGTGCTGAGAATCATCTACCACCTAAATAATACCTGCTCTGTAGTGGTCCTGTGGGGGTCCTGACCAATGAAGAACAGCATGAAAGGGGGGTAACAAAGCATGCAGAGAAACAGATGGACTACAGTCAGTAATTGTAGAACTACAAAGTGCTTCTATATGGTAAGTGGAGCTGATAAAATGGACAGTGAGTGTAGAAACCAGGAGGTGGTTTTAATGTTATGGCTGATCAGTGTATATATATATATATTCATTCATTGTTAAAGCCGCCGCTTTATCCTGGTTAGGGTCGCAGTGGGTCTGATTCACTGATTCACTGGGTGAAAGGCATGAAACGTGAAACACTACGAACACGTGAGGTAGGCAACACCCAGGACAGGTTGCCAGTCCGTCACAGGGCAAATCCCCCTAAGGAAACCCACACAGACACGAGGAGAACATGCAAACCTTACTCAGAAAGGACTCTGGCCGCCCAGCAAAGGAATCAAACCCAGGCTGTGAGGTGACAGCGCTACCCACCGGGCCACCGTACCACCCCATGTAAAACGTTTTTTTTTGTATATTTTACATGGTTGTGTTTTTTTTCAGGATACACTTGTTACAGGATACACATGTTTTCAGGTGTAAGAAATGATAGATGAATGAATGAATGAATGGAATGAAATTAGTTTGACCACACTACTTTAGACCACAGACAGAACTGGGATTTGTCCAGTAATCACACTACAGCTGTCTTATGTTGTTGTTTTTTTCACTCAGCTTGTTGCATTTTTGGAAAGAAAATGACCATCAGATGGGTCAGTAAACTTTGGAGAAATGAACAAGCGTCTCACATATTAATATTTCTCTTTTCATTTGACAGGTACACAGGAAATAAAGTACTTTCAGACAACACGACCCGAGATATTCCGAGGTAACCACATATGATCATACTCGTCTTTTATCATAGAACATCTAGAACAGATAGCGAGGAAATTACCAGCAAGGATTCCTCATGCTGCGAGAATTCAGTAATTGGCATCAGCGTGCACAGGAAAATCCCATTCTCCGCCGTGCCAGCGGGTGCCCCGGCGAGTGGGACGAGGGGTGGGCATGGCACGAAGATCCGCACCTCGCCGAAGCGCTAAAGACGCCCCCCGCTGAGAAACACACCCACTTTATGTCTGCTAGATTAAGCAAAGAAGCCAAGCTTTATCATCTGCCTAAACTCCTTTCTGGCTGTCAGGCTGCAGACTGGATTTAGTCCTTTATAAAATAAAAGGATTAGCGGTTTAGAATTAATAGATCGGAACCGTTCTTGGTGGATGTGCCAGTTTGGGGCATTAGGTGGAAGATAGTGGAGAAGGACCAGTATCGTTTAATCCATTTTGTTAAACCATAAGTAGTTTTGTGGGGCCAGACGTTTTTTATTAAGATTTAAAATCTAGAGAAACTGGAGAAGTATTTTAGCTATTGGTGTTTGAGGCTTAACTGGGCATAACCAAACAGTTTACAATCAGAGCTCAATTGAACAGCTAGTTAGGGTACACAACTGCTAATAGAGATCAGAACTGAGCCACGTTTAAAGTCGTGTCCATCTGCTTTGCCATTTTGGCCTAATTGATAGTCACTTGCGCCTCATGAGTGTGCATTCACTCCAGGTGGGAGTGTTTCTATACTGTATATATGTCACCGTTTATCCCTCTCAGGCTTGCCAGCTTCTTTGTTCTCTAACCTACTTTGTCCTGAAACATGATCCCAGTCTGCTTGGTTCGATCCAGTCTAGATGCACTGTTCCCCAGAAGAAAAGAGGAAAAAGTGCACCAGTGAATCAAATCACCTCCTAGAGAACTAAATCCAGGGTTAAACCTATTTTTGAAATAGTTATTTTAAAGGTTGTTGAATGTATACTAAAGCTTATGATTAGGGGTGCGTCAGATGTGATCCTATATCGTTATCGGGACTGATATAGGGTGTGTTCGAAAACCTTTAAGGCATCTAGGATTTCGGACAGCCTCCTTCTCAGGAGCGCGCGTAGGATGACGTAAAATGCGTTTATGTAGAGAGCTCACTAGGTTTTTGAACACACCCATTGCTGTCAAATGTCGGACGAACAGTCCTATAATTCACTTACAGGACGGCTTAGAGGATAAGATACTGAACTAAATATCATTACATTACATTATCGGCATTTTATCCAAAGCTAATTTCGAAACTGTTACAGTATATTGTCTATGCAAGTGAAGTTTAAGGGCCTTGCTTAACAGTGGTAATTTGGCAATGACTGGGCTTGAACCAGCGACCTTTTGATTGCTAGTCCAGTACCTTAACCTCTAGGCTACAACTGGCCTCATAATCAGGCGACACGGTTGCTCCGTGGGTAGCACCGACGCCTCACTACAAGAAGGTCATGGGTTCGATCCCCAGGTGGAACGGTCTGGGTCCTTTCTGTGTGCAGTTTGCATGGGTTTCCTCCAGGAGCTCCGGTTTCCTCCCACAGTGATGCAAAATTGTCCATGACTGTGTTTGACATTAAACTTGTGTAACTAGTAACTACAACCGTTCTGTCATGAATGTAACCAAAGTGTAAAACATGACGTTAAAATCCTAATACACAAATAAATAACCCTAATAATCAAAAGGTTACCAGTTCAAGCCCCACCATGGCTAAGTTGCCACTGTTGGGTCCCTGAGCAAGGCTCTTAACCCTCAATTGCTCGAGTTTAGTTTTAAGTTTAGTCATAAGGCGTCTGCTAAATGCAGCAAATTACCGATCCATATTTCAGTCCGCAACTTGCGATGGACCATAAACCCACCTTAATGTAACATAACATATTATGAGATAAGTCACCGATCCTAATCCAGTCCACATTTTACCATGAACCCGCGCCAACTTCACGCCCGTAACTGAGTGAGCCGATATCACAACTGTTGATCTGACTGAAATGTCGATTGTTTGGAGATATTTTAGTCTGGAAACACCAAAAATCAAGACATTTACTTGTAATAGCTGTAACATAAGCATGCCAAAGGGTGAAAGTACGGTTGTGTCGTACAATACAATCAATTTAATCGAGCAACTGCAGTGATATTATGTGGAAGAGTACCAGGAGTTCACGTTAGCCCTTCTAATAAGAGAAGTGATGTGTGATCTGTTTTAGAAATCCTTTAGGATCACAGCACAGGCACAGACATGATCAATTTAGTGAATGTATATGACTGAAAGATTACTTCAAAAGCACTGACAGTGGTCTAGAAAAATAGGAAAAAAATAATGAAGGCATACCAGTCAAGTCCATGCCTGACATACACCAAAAGAACAGTACATGCCTATATGCTTGACACCAGAAATAATGGGGTGGCATTTTGCTGGCAAGGTTGTGACCTGTAACCAAACATCACCTTCTATCTCTCTATTTCCTCGGCTGCTCCCGTTAGGGGTCGCCAGCGGGTGGTGATCCGCATTATTGAATTGGTACAGTTTGTACGCCGGATGCCCTTCCTGACACGACCCTCCCTATTTATCCGGGCTTGGCACCGGCACTATAATGCACTGGTTTGTGCACCCTAGCGGCTAGATACCTACAGGACGATTCAGTGTCTCCAATTAGCCTGGCTGCATGTTTTTGGACTGTGGGAGGAAACCGGAGCACCTGGAGGAAACCCACGCAGACACGGGGAGAACATGCAAACTCCACACAGAAAGGACCCGGACCGCCCCGCCTGGGGCTCGAACCCAGGACCTTCTTGCTGTGAGGCGACAGTGCTACTCACCAAACATCACCTTAAAATCCTAAAACAAAACTCAGTGTCCTGCACAAAGTCCTGACCTCAGCCTCACTCAACAGCTTTGGAATGAACTGGAACATCGACTGAGGCTTCCTCGACCAACATCAGTGCCAAGCCATACAAACGCTGTCATATTTTGACTGAATGAGAATTAATTCTGACAGTCATATTTCAAAGGTGTTCTAGCTGAAAAGATCTCATAGAGGTCACTTTATTTTAATACTGTTTGTTTTTGAAATGAGACGTCTGACAAGCTCATAATCAGGTGTCCAAATACTTTTGGCCTTATAGTGTAAATGGTGAAGAGAACAGAAATTTAAGCCAAATTCTCAAGACAAGTCTTTTTAGATGGACATTGTCTCAAAGCAGCTTTACAGAATCCAGGACCAACAGACCAAAAAACCCTGTTAAGCAAACCAAGGGCGACAGTGGCAAGCAAAAACTCTCTTAAAAATACAGGAAGAAACCTTGATAGGAACCAGATTCAGCAATTTAAGCACCAATGAAATGGTTTTAAAACAGATTTGTGGCTCAAGGCCTGATTTTTACTTCATTAACGACAGTAG
Organism: Trichomycterus rosablanca; assembly: GCF_030014385.1. Classification (NCBI taxonomy): domain Eukaryota; kingdom Metazoa; phylum Chordata; class Actinopteri; order Siluriformes; family Trichomycteridae; genus Trichomycterus; species Trichomycterus rosablanca. The sequence continues at coordinate 49,016,334 of NC_085991.1, read as the reverse complement.
CACAACCTCAAAATGCTGCAGGACGCTTCAATGCTCCCCGGCTAACCTGCAGAATTATGTAAAGAAAAATAAATTAGAAATGCTTCATTAAACGGTTCAAAATAAATGAAGACGCATCCCAAAAAGCTTATTAATCTGTCACATTTTGTTTTTTATATTTATTATTTTTATTTTCTGACAAAATTAGTGTTTTAAATTTAAAGTAAATTAAGGTTCTTAGTCAAATGGATACGAATACATACGTACAGAGTCATCTTTTGACTGAATGGGCACAAATTTCCATACACAGACAAACCCCAAAGTCTTGTGAGAAGCCTTTTCAGAAAAGATCACATAGAAATGGGACGTCCAACAAGCTCGCGGTCAGGTGTCCGAATAGTTGTGGCCACATAGTGTGTAAATGCTTTTATTTTGCCAAAAAGCTCAAGCTGGAGAGGAAGTTTAAGCACCCAAAACAACATTCAAACAGTTCAAAATATTTGTGGCTCAAGGCCTGATTTTAACTTCATTAAACATCTGTATCAAAACCTCAAAACGCAGCAGGACGCTTCAATGCTCGCCGACTAACCTGCAGAATTATGTAAAGGAAAATAAATTAGAAATGCTTCATTAAATGGTTCAAAATAAATGAAGACGCATCCAGAAAGGCTTATTAATCTGTCACATTTTAGTTATTCTATTCTAAAATGAGTCAGATTTAAGTAAATTAAGGTTCTGGATACGAATCCCAGGTTGTGGTGATTGTTTACATCAACAAAAAACCAAAGGATGACCACTTTTTCAAGCCATCTTGGCACATTTAAGATGTTAATTATTATACTTAAGCCTCTGTAATGTCTTTCGTCCTGTGGATCCATTACAGCTAAACAATTAGTCCATTAGGTACTTAAAATTTAATTAAAATAATTTGATGGGAAAGGGCGACAGCAGGCATTCGTCCCGATGAAATACGGGAGTGTTTGTGACAGTTTCTGGATGGATGTGACTATTTTACAAAGCCCTCAATCGCCTCACTCAAGCTGGGGAGGCGGCCAGAGAAAGAATAGGCGAGAATAAAAAAAAGTCCCGGTTTCTAAGACAGAGTGGATGCGGGAGAATAGAAGGGGGTAGAAAAGAATAGGCTGGGGAGAAAAGGAAGGGGCGGGAGGCTCGCTGAGAGAAGATTGACAGCTTGTGAGTATCGCTTGACCTCAGCGGGTTCGCCCCCGAGTATTCTCCACCGGCTTAAGAAAGAGGAAAACATAAAGAGCTGGAATGTTAATTTATTTTCAATTGTCCGTGCCTGGAAGGAAGAAAATAAAGTATGCGTACATACATGCATCCCAATGAGTTTAGAACAAAATGAAACGTAAAAACTGCCACGAAGTGCCAACTTGGTCGCAGCTGAGCGCCAGGCGAGTTTTTTAAACGCAATTTACAGTCGTTTGTGTTAGAAAATGAAGTGAAATAAACCTGACCTGCACACACAGCTGCCTAGAGATATGATTGCTGCACAATTGTTGATATATTAATCCAGTGGAGAGCTCATTCATTCATTCACTACGACTACATCCCGGTCAGGGCTGATATATTAATCCAATGGAGAGCTCATTCATTCATTCATTCATTCACTACGACAATTATTAATCCAGTGGAGAGCTCATTCATTCATTCACTACGACTACATCCCGGTCGGGGCTGATATTTTAATCCAATGGAGAGCTCATTCATTCATTCATTCATTCACTACGACAATTATTAATCCAGTGGAGAGCTCATTCCTTCATTCATTCATTCCCTTCAGCTACATCCTGGTCAGGGCTGATATATTAATCCAATGGAGAGCTCATTCATTCATTCACTACGACTACATCCTGGTCAGGGCTGATATATTAATTCAATGGAGAGCTCATTCATTCATTCATTCATTCACTACGACAATTATTAATCCAGTGGAGAGCTCATTCATTCATTCATTCCCTTCAGCTACATCCTGGTCAGGGCTGATATATTAATCCAATGGAGAGCTCATTCATTCATTCATTCATTCACTACGACTACATCCTGGTCAGGGCTGATATATTAATCCAATGGAGAGCTCATTCATTCATTCATTCATTCACTACGACTACATCCTGGTCAGGGCTGATATATTAATCCAATGGAGAGCTCATTCATTCATTCATTACGACTACATCCTGGTCAGGGCTGATATATTAATCCAATGGAGAGCTCATTCATTCATTCACTACGACTACATCCCGGTCAGGGCTGATATATTAATCCAATGGAGAGCTCATTCATTCATTCATTCATTCACTACGACAATTATTAATCCAGTGGAGAGCTCATTCATTCATTCACTACAACTACATCCTGGTCAGGGCTGATATATTAATCCAATGGAGAGCTCATTCATTCATTCACTACGACTACATCCCGGTCAGGGCTGATATATTAATCCAATGGAGAGCTCATTCATTCATTCATTCATTCACTACGACAATTATTAATCCAGTGGAGAGCTCATTCATTCATTCACTACGACTACATCCTGGTCAGGGCTGATATATTAATTCAATGGAGAGCTCATTCATTCATTCATTCATTCACTACGACAATTATTAATCCAGTGGAGAGCTCATTCCTTCATTCATTCATTCACTACAACTACATCCTGGTCAGGGCTGATATATTAATCCAGTGGAGAGCTCATTCATTCATTCACTACGACTACATCCTGGTCAGGGCTGATATATTAATCCAATGGAGAGCTCATTCATTCACTCATTCACTACGACAATTATTAATCCAGTGGAGAGCTCATTCATTCATCACTACGACTACATCTTGGTCAGGGCTGATATATTAATCCAATAGAGAGCTCATTCATTCATTCACTATAGCAATTATTAATCCAATGGAGAGCTCATTCATTCACTATAGCAATTATTAATCCAATGGAGAGCTCATTCATTCATTCACTATAGCAATTATTAATCCAATGGAGAGCTCATTCATTCATTCACTATAGCAATTATTAATCCAATGGAGAGCTCATTCATTCACTCATTCACTACGACAATTATTAATCCAATGGAGAGCTCATTCATTCATTCATTCACTACAACAATTATTAATCCAATGGAGAGCTCATTCATTTACTCATTCACTACGACAATTATTAATCCAATGGAGAGCTCATTCATTCATCACTGCGACTACATCTTGGTCAGGGCTGATATATTAATCCAATAGAGAGCTCATTCATTCATTCATTCACTCATTCACTACGACAATTATTAATCCAATGGAGAGCTCATTCATTCACTCATTCATTCACTACAACAATTATTAATCCAATGGAGAGCTCATTCATTCATTCATTCACTACGACAATTATTAATCCAATGGAGAGCTCATTCATTCACTCATTCATTCACTACAACAATTATTAATCCAATGGAGAGCTCATTCATTCATTCACTACGACAATTATTAATCCAATGGAGAGCTCATTCATTCATCACTACGACTACATCTTGGTCAGGGCTGATATATTAATCCAATAGAGAGCTCATTCATTCATTCATTCACTCATTCACTACGACAATTATTAATCCAATGGAGAGCTCATTCATTCACTCATTCATTCACTACAACAATTATTAATCCAATGGAGAGCTCATTCATTCATTCACTACGACAATTATTAATCCAGTGGAGAGCTCATTCATTCATCACTACGACTACATCCCGGTCAGGACTGATATATTAATCCAATAGAGAGCTCATTCATTCATTCACTATAGCAATTATTAATCCAATGGAGAGCTCATTCATTCACTATAGCAATTATTAATCCAATGGAGAGCTCATTCATTCATTCACTATAGCAATTATTAATCCAATGGAGAGCTCATTCATTCATTCACTATAGCAATTATTAATCCAATGGAGAGCTCATTCATTCACTCATTCACTACGACAATTATTAATCCAATGGAGAGCTCATTCATTCATTCATTCACTACAACAATTATTAATCCAATGGAGAGCTCATTCATTTACTCATTCACTACGACAATTATTAATCCAATGGAGAGCTCATTCATTCATCACTACGACTACATCTTGGTCAGGGCTGATATATTAATCCAATAGAGAGCTCATTCATTCATTCATTCACTCATTCACTACGACAATTATTAATCCAATGGAGAGCTCATTCATTCACTCATTCATTCACTACAACAATTATTAATCCAATGGAGAGCTCATTCATTCATTCACTACGACAATTATTAATCCAATGGAGAGCTCATTCATTCATTCACTACGACAATTATTAATCCAATGGAGAGCTCATTCGTTCACTCATTCATTCACTATGACAATTATTAATCCAATGGAGAGCTCATTCATTCACTCATTCATTCACTACGACAATTATTAATCCAATGGAGAGCTCATTCATTCATTCACTACGACAATTATTAATCCAATGGAGAGCTCATTCATTCATTCACTACGACAATTATTAATCCAATGGAGAGCGCATTCATTCATTCACTACGACAATTATTAATCCAATGGAGAGCTCATTCATTCATTCACTACGACAATTATTAATCCAATGGAGAGCTCATTCATTCATTCACTACGACAATTATTAATCCAATGGAGAGCTCATTCATTCATTAATTCATTCACTATGACAATTATTAATCCAATGGAGAGCTCATTCATTCATTAATTCACTATGACAATATCCTAATCAGGATCACGGTATATATTAATCATTCACTCATTCACTACGGCAGTATCCTGGTCAGCGTTGTGATATATTAATCCAATGGAGAGTTCATTCATTCACTAATTTACTATGACAATATCCTGGTCAGGGTTGAGATATATCAATCCAATTGAGAGCTCATTCATTCATTCATTCATTCACTCATTCACTACGACAATTATTAATCCAATGGAGAGTTCATTCATTCACTCATTCACTATGACAATATCCTGGTCAGGGTTGTGATATATAAATTTAATGGAGAGCTCATTCATTCATTCACTCATTCACTATGACAATATCCTGGTCAGGGTTGCGGTGGGTCTGATTAATTGGGTGAAAGTCACCAGTAGGGCAATTTTAGTAGCTCCAATTGACCTGACTGCATGTCTTTAGAGGAGGGAGCTCACATAGGCACAGGGAGAACATGCAAACCCCACACAGAAAGGACCCTGGCCATCTGGCTGGGGAATCAAACCCAATACCTTCGTGCTATAAGGCTACAGTGCTACTGTGCAGTCCATGGAGGACTTGGTGAGCAGTTAATCTATTCAGCCTTTTTTACTATTTTACTTCACTGAAAGCCTAGCTGTGGTGGGACTAGCTTAAATCTCACATTATCTGGTATATAAAAGTATATGGACACTCCCTCTTAATTACTGACTTTAGTGGAAAAAGGAAAGTTCCAGCATGACTGTCCCCATGTGCACAAATCCAGTTCCATCAAGACATGGTCTCAGAAGATTGGAGTGGAAGAACTCCAGTGACCGCACAGAGTCCAGACCTCAACCCTTTCGGGATTAATCAGAACTGTGATTGTGAGCCCGGCCTCGTCCTGCTACATCAATGCCTCACGAATGCTTTGTCCATATGATGGAAAGCCTTTTCAGCAGAGTGAAGTGGCAGTTCCACCTTAATTCACACGGTACAACAAGCTGATGGTCAGGTGTCCACATACCTTTGGCCACATAGCTTATATAACACACTGTTTAGTCTGCTAACTCAGTTGATTTGTTAGTAGTCAGGACCTTCGGTCAGTTGCACACAAACAAACAGCCAATTTCTTTATGAGGTCGTTAAGTATGGTACATACAGTTTAGAAAAGAAATTAAAAGAGAATTCTAAGCATGTCAGACATCTAATCCTGAAGCACAGATCTGGAGAGGGATGAAGGACCACCCAAACGCTCTTAACATACCTCAGAGTTCAGTTTAATCCATCATGATGAAGTTGAGGAACCTGGTTAATGAGCTGACAGACGACTCGGCTGCTCTGGCGCTAATTGTTGCTTTGACTGACTTGCAGAGGTCAGTGGCTGTGAATAACTGCCCACTACATTCAACCACAAACGTAAAGGTGTCAAAACAACAACAAAACATATACAATATGGACCGACAAATACACTATATGGACAAAAGTATTGGGACGCCCCTTCTAATTACTGAATTCACGTGTTTCAGCCACAACAGTTGCTAACAGGTCTAATAAACCAACTATATAAGGAAAATACAATGCTTCCAACTTTGCAGCAACAGTTTAGGGAAGGCCTTTCATGTTCCAGCACAAAGCAAGCTCTATGAAGACATGAAGAAAAGATCAGTTTAAAGAACCTCAAGTGTCATTATTTCATATTCTAAATCAGTGAAGTCCATGCTTGCCATACACCAAAAGAACAGTACATGCCTTTATGCTTGACACCAGAGTAATAGGGTGGCATTTTGCTGGCAAGGTTGTAACCTGTAACTACCTGTCATGGCATTAATGAAACCAAACATCACCTTAAAATCCTGAAAGAAATCCAGTGTCCTGCACAGAGCCCTGATCTCAGCGCCACTCAACAGCTTTGGAATGAACTGGAACATCAGTTGAGGCTTTCTTGACCAACATTAATGCCCAGCAATACAAATGCAGTCATCTTTTAACTGAATGGGCACAAATTCCCATACGCAGACATCTTACAATAGTTGTCACTCTATTTTACGAACATTTGTTTATGATACAGGACGTCCAACAAGCTTACAGTCAAATATCCAAATACTTTTGGCCATATAGTGTAAATAGTAAACAGAACAGTGGGATCTTACATGCTTTTAATTTGCCAGACAGCTCAAACTAGAAAGGACATTGAAGCATATTGACCCAAAGCCACATTTAAATGGTTGTTAAATAGATTTGTGGCTCAAAGCCTGATTTTAACTTCATTAAACGTTGGTAGCAAAACCCTAAAAAGCTGCAGGACGCTTCTATGATCCCCAGCTAACCTGCAGAAGTTTGTAAAGGAAAATGTGTTAAAATTGCTCCATTAAATGGTACAAAATAAATGACGACATATCCAGAAAGGCTTTGAGGTGAAAAACACTTATTAATTTGTGATTTTAGTTTTTTTTTAAATATAGTTAGTGTTTCAAATTAAATAAAAGTAAATGAAAGATCTTAGTCAAACAGATATGAATCTTAGGTTGTGGTGATTGTCTACCCAAAGAGAAAAACGAAGGACGACACCTTTTCTAAGCCACTCTAGGGTTGGAGGATGCACAAGCAGTCCTGGCACGGCTATTTAAAGGCGAGGATGTGCTGTTAGTGACGGACTGAGGTTGAATACGTGAGGCACAAAAGGACCAGAGGAGGTGGGTGGGCAGATGTGGGGCAGAATCTCCTTGGATACCCCCTTCGTTCCCATTGGGGTTCTTTTGGAAGCAAGTTTGTCTTTGATGAGTCCCCTTCCCCCTCGTATTGTCAGTTTCTTGGCTCTGGCAATGTTGCTTAAAACTTGCAACAATCCTGGTGGAATGGAGCATCAAAATAAATAAATAAATTCTTCTCATTCTTAGATGTTAGCATTGCTTACTCTAATGACAACAAATAATCAGCAGTACTTGCCGGGGTCATTCTCCTCGGCATTGCTCGTGCAGGGCTCATTTGTTGTTATTATTACCACAATTATTATTATTATTATTATTATTATTTTATTATTATTATTAATGTCACAATTATTATTATTATTATTAATGTCAAAAAATATTATTATTATTATTGTTAATATTATTATTATTATTATTATTAATATTAATAATAATAATGTTACAAGTATTATTATTATTATTATTATTATTATTATTATTATTATTACCACAATGTTGCATAAACCTTGCAATAATCACGCTGGAGTGGAGCAAATAAATAAATAAATGCTATTATTTTTACCACTATTATTATTATTATTATTATTATTGCCACAATTATTATTATTATTATTATTATTATTATTATTATTATTTAGCATTATTATATTATTATAATTATTATTACCACACTTATGTTTTTATTATTTTTATTACTTATATTTTTATTGTTATTATTATCACAATGTTGCATAAAACTTGCAACAATCCCACGGGCATGGAGCATCAAAATAAATAAATAAATAAATAAAATGTTGCTAGTAGTCAATCTAGGGCGGTTTCCGTACCAATTATGGGACAGACAGTGTGAGAACACGTTAGAATATTTGGAATTAATTGGTGCAGTTCCCTTTAGCGAAAGCCTGATTAAATAGCAATCAGGAGCCCCGTTCACCAATTTGCGAGGCCCGATCATCGCCGGCTCAACCGTAGCTGTCATATTTGTTATCACCTACTTCTCATTATTAGCTGTTAACATTGCTTACCCTAATGACAACGGATGATGGGCGCTACTCGGCGGGGTCGTCCTCCTCGGCATCGCTCGTGCAGGGCTCATTTGTAAAGGTTACGGGATTTTAATGAGGCTTTAATGAATTCCGCGCATTAATCGCAGCATTTGCCGTGAACGAGCCCAAATTGAAATGATTTAAATGTCACTTTGGTTTACAGAGGGAGATGCTTTTTCTGACACTGACTGTAGCTTCATTAATGGTTTGATGTAAAGGTTTTCAATGACATGCATTCAAAATCAAACCACGTTGCAGTGATGTGCAGGGACGTGAAGTGACACACGATTTACGATGCTCTATTAAAAGCAACCCTTTGATTAAGCTGTACGTTTGAGTGTAGCTTTAATTGGAGATAAATTGTATGTTTACGCTATTAAATTCACTCAATGTTTCCTGTTATTATTATTATTATTATTATTATTGGCTACTCTGGCACTAGCTGTCGCTTTGACTGACTTGCAGAGGTCAGTAGCTGTGGATAAGTGTCCACCACATCCAACCACAACCATATAAGGGTGTCACACCAAAAACAAAATATGAAAAATGGACTGACAGCATTACCTGCAACGAGGAGCAGCTGTGGATCATTAGCTTCATTGACCAATCATTATGAGGAGGCGTTGGCCTGACACCATAAACAAATCCTCCTCCACCATGTACTCACAGAGACATGGGCGTGGCGCCTACAAACTAAACATGCTCTGGGAGCACAGAGGGGCTGAATTTGTGACAGTGGTAACGCTTTCTAAAACACATCAATCTTTTAAGCAAATATATAATCAAGTAATTTTAAACACGTCTCTTAATTTTGTAATTCTTAATTTCATTTCATTGTCATGTTTTACCACCTGTCTATCCTGGTCAGGGTCTTGGTTAATCCAGCTTGCCTGGAATCAGTGGGCACAATGCATTAACACACACAGGACAGAACGCCCCAATCCTCAAGGGGGCTTCGGCCAGCACCAATCACAGCAGACATAGCTAATCATGTCTGTATGTAAACACCCGACAGGCCGATAGCACAGCTAGAGATTTGAACCCTGGATGACAGCCATTTGTAAAGTAAAATTACAGATTTTTTAGAAATATTGGGCTAGTGGTAGCTCACTGATTAAGGTACAGGTAATCAGAAGGTTGCTGGTACAAGCCCCACCACCACCAAGCTTATTATTACCACAATTATTATTATTAGTATTATTATGATTATTATTATAATTATTATTATTATTATTATCAAAATTATTATTATTATTATTATTATCAATATCAAAATTATTATTATTATTATTATTATTATTAATATTATCATCATCACAATTATTATTATTATTATTTTTATTATTATCACAATTATTATTATTATTAACGCAATTATTATTAGTATTATAAATGTCACTATTATTATTATTATTATTAATATTATTAATGTCACAATTATTATTATTATTATTATTATTGATATCACAATTATTATTATTATTATTATTATTATTATTATAACCACAATTATCATTATTATTATTATTATTATTATTATTATTATTATTACCACAATTATCATTATTATTATTATTATTATTATTATTATTATTATTATTATAATAGCTAGCTGCCACTCTTGGACCTCTGAGCAAGACCTTAACCCTCAATTACTTGAACTGTATTTAGTCACTGTCAATATAAGGACAAAAGTATTGGGACGCCCCTTCTAATTATTGAATTCATGTGTTTCAGCCACAACAGAGACAAACTGTACTTTTACTCTGTTAAATCACTTAATGTTTCCTATTATGAGTACGAGGGTTCTTCAAAAAGTTTCCGCACTTTTTAAACTCTAATTATTAAGAATCACTTTTTTACACAGTCACCTTCTGATGCATTTTTTTCCAGCGACATACCAACTGCTTTCACATCATCATAATATGAAAATCTTCTTCCCCTTAAAGCTTCTTTTAGCGTCCAAAAAGGTGGAAATCAGATGGAGCTATATCCGGACTATAAGCGTCTATCAGACACGATTACTCCTCCTACTATACCCTCACCGGTTATAACCAAAATATAAAAGTGAGGAAACCTTTTGAAGATCCCTCATACTAGTATTATTATTATAAAAATGAATTAGCTGCTCTAAATTGGCTCTAGGAATACTCTAAATGGGTATGTGTGTGTGTGTGTGTGTGTTGCGGTGAGATAAACTGGCGGCTTTTGCTTTGCCCCCAGTGATTATGGTTGCTGCCAGACCCACCACAACCCTGACCAGAACAAAGTGGTTTCTTTGAAAGAATGAACTCATTATATGGTTATTATTATTATTATTATTATTAATATCATTATTGCAGACATGCCCCCTCCGATACGTCTGCAGTTCTGACCGCATGTGTTACTGACCTGCCTGAGGGTTCATGTGGGGATCTGTATCGTTCAGCCAATCGTGTGCCTGTGTAGGCGCCCAGCCGGCTGGTAGCACAGCTGAGATTCGAACACGAGCACTGGAGGGCCTCCTGGGCGCTGAATAAATACTGCATTTTAATGAACCAGAGGTGCTTTACAAACAGAACACAAAATAAGTCATTTTTGTGCTACTCTCCCCCCCTTTGACAATAGAAGAGGTATAATTCAGTATGTGTGTGTGTGTGTGTGTGTGTGTGTGTGTGTTATCAATATATGCCATACACCTCCACAGTGTCATAAGCCACAATGCAATTTCATAAAGCCCATCATGCACCAGTGATGCAGATCCCCAAGAGTGTTATTACACTTATTAAACACTTTTTTATCCCTTCACCGGTCTGAAATTAAAAAGTAGTTCAAACACATCCAGACAGAGATGATAGCTAAAGCTCACCTGAATACCAATGCTGTAGCTGCGGCTTAGGCAATGTCATCGGGAAGATCGGTGAGCTAGGAGCTGCCAAATCCCACGCACATGAGAACGAAGCCTGAGAGGGGTTACGCTTCGTTTCTGGCTTAGATAAATAATTACTCAACTAAAAGAAAAAGTAGTCCAAATATTTTAAAATATAGATCAAAGCTATTTAATGCAAATAACAGGGCGGGTCAGAACACCAGCATGCCTGAGGTAGGAAAAACCCAATGGCAGAATACACTGATCAGCCATACCATTAAAACCACCTCCTTGTTTCTACACTCACTGTCCATTTTATCAGCTCCACTTACCATATAGAAGCACTTTGTAGTTCAAGTAATAATAGAAACTTAAAACAATAGGAAACCAAATAAAAATCCAGATCCTGAAGCAGAGAGACGAAAGAACGTATAGACGAGCATGTTAATTGCAGTAGGGACATCACACTTAACATCTTCGCCCAGAAAGAGAGAAATAACGACGACGTTCACCCCACAAGTACACAAACCTACGCTGCCCCAGTGAACATCAGAAACCCACAACCACAAGGAAAACTGGAACGAATAGATAAAAAGGGAAAAGATAAATGCTGAGTTACAACCCTGCCAGCTACTCAGTTCACCAGCTTGTGGCAACCCGAGCTCTGTACAAAGGGAAAGGACCAGAAAAATGACAGCGGCTAAAAATAGAAAAAGTTGGACTGCCACTTCAAGGCCGTTAGCTGAGTTCCCATTAAAAAGATCAAATATCAAAGCATGCTGAGTAGCCAACGAAGCCGGTATTTGAAAGTCTCTTCCAGCCAGTGAGGTACACAGACTTTTTTGCCTCTATGCCCCATGCTGGCCATAATGGGGGTCATTTTTTTGGGGGGTCTGATGTTCTTTTTTGGGGTCTGATCTCATTTTTGGGGTCTGCTGTTCTTCTTTATGGGGTCTGATGTCCTTTTTGGGGTTTTATGTTCTTTTTGTGGTCTGATTTCCTTCTCTATGGGATCTGATGTCCTTCTTTTTGGGGTCTGATGTTCTCTTTTTTGGGGTCTGATGTTCTTCTTTTGGGGGGTCTGATGTTCTCCTTTTTTGGGGTCTGATGCCCTTTTTGGGGTTTTATGTTCTTCTTTTTGTGGTCTGCTTTCCTTCTTTATGGGATCTGATGTCCTTCTTTTTGGGGACTAATGTTCTCCTTTTTGGAGTCTGATGCCCTCCTTTTTGGGGTCTGGTGTCTTTTTTTGGGTCTAATTTTTTGGGGTCTGATGTCCTTCTTTTTGGGGTCTGATGTCGTTCTTTTTGGAGTCTGATGCCCTCCTTTTTGGGGTCTGGTGTCTTTTTTTGGGTCTTATGTTCTCCTTTCTGGAGTCTGATGCCCTCCTTTTTGGGGTCTGATGTCCTTCTTTTTGAAGTCTGATGCCCTGCTTTTTGGAGTCTGATGCCCTGCTTTTTGGAGTCTGATGCCCTGCTTTTTGAAGTCTGATGCCCTCCTTTTTGGGGTCTAATGTTCTTCTTTTTGGGGTCTTAATCTAAAGATGAAATGTATAATATTCACGTCGAGCTGGTAAGATAAACGAGGTATCAGACTGAGGTAAAAGAGGCATGACTCTCTATCTGGCTGTTAAAACTGCCATGACAGAGACACATGTGGGTCACATCTGAGGTAATAGATCAGATTCGGTTCATTTTGACCTGCTGTGTGGGGGGTGGTCATGTGACCGAGTGTTTAATATTCTGTGGACTTTATAAGAAAACATCTCGCCGCTGTGAGGAAACAGAGCAGCCTGGGTGTAAGGATTCATCCATCGAAAAGCAATGTGGATTATTATTAGCAGCCATTTGTTAGCCCCGGCTGGCTAGTTTCAGCGCTGATGGTTATGTCTTTGAGGTTATTAGCTTAATGAGGTGAATCGTGTTTCTGGATCTATTTCGGAATCATCGTCTGTCTGAGCAAATTGATTTGTGGCTGATTTTTTTTTTTTTTTTTTGCTGATGAATAAATTAGATTAATTTGAAATGTAATACAGTTAGTCCTGTACGTACAACAGAGACCGCACGTCCAGCAAAGTTAGCCTGGACATCAAGCATTGTAGTTAGCATAGATATTATAGCACTGTATGCTAATAAAGTTTTCTGTCAAGATATCTTGGTTTAAAGTAGGCATTTAAATATCTCTTCCAGCAAATGAGATACACAGACTTCATCATCTTTGCCACCATGTACCGTGCTGGTCATAATGGCATGGCAGGTGGGCATGATACTGTAACCCGATTTACATGGCAAATGGGCCTGTTACATACACAGACAATAGTATATATTTTAATTTAATAGCATACACAAGATACTTTAAAGTCTCTCTTTTGGGGTCTGATGCCCTTCTTTTTGTGGTCTAATGTCCTCCTTATTGGGGTCTGATGCCCTAATTTATGGCATCTGATGCCCTTCTTTTGGGTGGCCTGATGTCCTCATTTTTGGGATTTGATGTTCTCCTTTTTGTGGTCTAAAGTCCTTCTTTTTGGGGTCTGATGTCCTCCTTTCTGGGGTCTGATGCCCTTCTTTCTGGGGTCTGACGCCCTTCTTTTTTGGGGTCTGAGGCCCTTCTTTTTTGGGTCTGATGCCCTCCTTTTCAGGGTCTGATGCTCATTTTTTTGGGATCTGATGTCCTTCTTTTTGGAGTCTAATGCCTTCCTTTTTGGGATCTGATGTCCATGTTTTTGGGGTCTGATGTTTTCGTTTTTGGGGTCTGATGCCCTCCTTTTTGGGGTCTTGTGTCCTCCTTTTCGGGGTCTGGTGCCTTTCTTTTTGGTGTCTGATGTCCACCTTTATGGGGTATTATGTCCTCCTTTTTGGCTCTAAAGTCTCTCTTTTTGAGATCTGATACCCTCATTTTTGGGATCCGATGTCCTTTTTTGGGCTCTAATGTCCTCCTTTCTGAGGTCTGATGTTTGGGTTTGATGCCCTCCTTTTTGTGGTCTGATGCCCTTCTTTTTAGGATCTGATGTCCATGTTTTTGGGATCTGATGTCCATGTGGCCATGTTTATGGGGTCTGATATCCTCCTTTTTGGGGCCTGATGCCCTTCTTTTTGTGGTCTAGTGTTCTTTTTGTGGTCTGATGTTCTTTTTGTGGTCTGATGTTTTGATGTTCTTTTTGTGGTCTGATGTTCTTTTTGTGGTCTGATGTTCTTTTTGTGGTCTGATGTTTACCTTTTTGGGATCTGATGCTTTTGTTTTTGGGCTATGATGCCCTCCTTTTTGTGGTCTGGTGTTCTCCTTTTTGGGCTCTAATGTTCTTCTATTTGGGGTTTGATGTCCTTCCTTTCTGAGGTATAATTCTCTTGGTTTTGGGGTCTGATGTCCTTTTTTGAGGTCTAATATTCTCCTTTCTGGGGTACGATGTTCTCTTTTTCTGGGTTATGATGTCCTCCTTTTTGGGTTATGATTTTCTCCTTTTTAGGGTCTGATGTTCTCCATCTTGGGATTATAGAAGTAGCCACCTTAAGAGAACTTGGTATTTGTACATGCAATAAAGTTTATAATAAACAATAACCTGTAATCTTTCTTTTGAAAAAGTGCCAACAAACATGAAATAAAGTTTATATTCCCCACATATCATGAGACTTGAAAGCCAGAAAGCCAAAGGTATGATATGTACTTCAAAAAATGTCCTAAAAAATAGCTGTGCACCAGCGAACATGTTTTGCTTTGATGCCTGAGCGTCTGTGAATGCTTTTGCTTGTTGCTGTTGATGGACAGAAAGTATTTTTCTCAGGGTTTTTTTGTCTTTTGCATTCACACTGTGCCGAACACTCGCTAACCTTTTTTCTCCTGTAACATTCGCTCGTTCCTTTTCAATCTACGACACGTACAGGTGAAGGGCTGGTTGGCTTGACAACCCCACTTATGTGGAGAGCTGTCAGAACAGACGGTAATGTTTGCCATCAGCCTTTTGGGGTTACGTGTGGAATAGAGAACACTCCGCCGAAATGGGGCGAGAGCAGAAAAAAGTCCACACTTTCAGCTCTCCGCTGGGCCTGAGCTGTGATCTTCAGCCTTAGGCAAGGTTAAGGTTTTTTACACGCCAGTGTGAAGATACAGCAACTGAGCACCAGGCATCAAACTGGGCAGCTGTAATCCAACAGCATTAACAGCACTTACACACACACACACACACAGTACTCACAGTGATAACAGACCTGACTGCTCTGCCTTACTTACCATTGTATATATTCACACTTACAGGGGTTTTATTATGACAGGGCCATTTCCATAGCTGCTCCATCTTTATGGAATGCTCTCCCCAAACATTTACGAGATTGTCCTGACTTGTCCACTTTCAAGTCGCATCTTAAAACTCACCTGTTCAGAGTGGCATTTAATTTGTAACTATGAAATTTGCTATTCTTTTTAATAGATTTTATGCTTGGATTCTAAACTTTTATAGTTTTTTTAGTGACCTCCCCACTCATCACAGTGACCTCAGTTCCTGATTGTATGTGAATCTGTCCTGTTTTGTCTACTTTTTATATGTTTAGAGTATGTTTTATTGCTGTTTGTTCTGTATCTCTTTGTTTTAATGAACTGTCTTGTTGTTTTTTATCTTCTCTGTTCTCCTTGTCATTATTTTGTTGATGATTGATGTGTGTGTTAATTTTGTATTATGATTCCTATTGTTTTGATTGTTTTTATGACTAGTTTTTATGTAAAGCGTCTTTGAGTGTCCTGAAAAGTGCTATATAAATAAAATGTATTATTATTATTATTATTATTATTATTACAATACAATTCGAGCAATTGAGAATGAAAGGCCTTGCCACCCAACAGTGGCAACCTAGCAGTGGTAGGACTTAAACTGGTATTCTTCTGATTACCAGTCCAGTACCTTAATCACTGAGCTACCGCTATGTTTCTTTAATTTAATATTTTCACATTCAGCCGTATGGCTTTCTACAAGATCTTTAAGTGTGTCTGTAGGAACTTGTGCCCCAGCACTAATGTTGAATGAGATGATCTGTCTTGTTATCAACTGTTCAAGTAATTTCAAAGGTGTTTCCATGTCTATCATGGGACTTTCAACATCTAGGGACACCGAGGAGCTACCTCACCTGCTGTTAGGGTGTCAATCCGTCCAGTTTTAAAGTGGACAGACCGGTTTTTCATCTGCCTCAGCACGGCCTGGCACAATGCCCGGTCGTACACGTATTTGACCTCCTTCAGAAACTAAACGGATGCTTGTAATGATTAAACATGTCAAAAGAAATGACTTGACTTGTATTTTGTTTGTTTAAAGCCACCAGTTTTTGTGGGGACGTCCACCACTGTATTGTGGACCGTCCAGCCCTGAAATGCTAGTTAAATACTAAGTTTTAATAACCATTCATGATGTCAACATGTCAAATGAAAAACAACATACGGCTCTGAGTGGTCGCTCACCACGCTTTTATTTTAAAGAGTAGGACAATTATTAGTTAACGTTCATTATTGTGCCGATTTTCTAGTTTATTTGGTTGCTTCACCATTTCAGGTGTTAATTTTGTGTGCTGTAGACACTATTCTCACTACCCACTATCATGCCCTCCTATTTAAGGTCTGATGTGTCCTTTTTGGGGCTTAATGTTTTTCTTTTTGGGTCTGATGTGTCCTTTTTTGGGGGATCTGATTTTCTCCTTTGTGGGGTCTGATGCCCTACTTTTTGGGTCTGATGTGTCCTTTTTTGGGGTCTGATGTGTCCTTTTTTGGGGTCTGATGTCCTCTGTTTAGGAATCTGATTTTCTTCTTTGTGAGGTCTGATGTGCCCTTTTGGGGCCTAATGTTCTACTTTTTGGGTCTGATGTGTCCTTTTTTTGGGGATCTGATGTCCTCCTTTTTGGGGTCTGATTTCCTCCTGTTTTAGGGATCTGATTTTCTTCTTTGTGGGGTCTGATACCCTACTTTTGGGGTCTGATGTTCTCCTTTTTGGGGTCTGATGTCCTTCTTTTTAGAGTCTGATGTTCTCCTTTTTGGGGCCTAATGTTCTTTTTGGGTCTGGTGTGTCCTTTTTTGGGGGGATCTGATGTCCTCCTTTTTTGGGGTCTGATTTTCTCCTGTTTTAGGAATCTGATTTTCTCCTTTGTGAGGTCTGATGTTCTTTTGGGGGTCTGATGTTCTTTTTTGAGGTCTGATGCCCTTTATTTTGGGGTCTGATGTTCTTCTTTTTAGGGATCTGATTTTCTCCTTTTTGGGGTCTGATGCCCTCTGTTTAGGGATCTGATTTTCTTCTTTGTGGGGTTTGATGTTCTTTCTTTTGGGGTCTGGTGTGTCCTTTTTGGGGGATCTGATGTTCTCCTTTTTGGGGTCTGATTTCCTTCTGTTTTAGGGAACTGATGTTCTCCTTTTTGGGGTCTGATTTCCTTCTGTTTTAGGGA
Organism: Trichomycterus rosablanca; assembly: GCF_030014385.1. NCBI lineage: Eukaryota > Metazoa > Chordata > Actinopteri > Siluriformes > Trichomycteridae > Trichomycterus > Trichomycterus rosablanca. Next base: position 48,998,617 of record NC_085991.1, on the reverse strand, counting down.
ACTGATGTTCTCCTTTGTGGGGTCTGATGTTCTTTTTTGGGGGTTATGGAAGTGGCTACCCTACGTGCTGTTACACTCATATACATTATAAAGTAATTTGGAACATTAAGTTTCAGAATATTAATGTATTTTGTGCTTTTTTATTTATTTAATTCATATTAACACAGTAAGAAGCTATAATTTCCTTCTTGTCTGTATCTTACAGTAAACCGGCTTACTTGCACCCTAGGCCAATAATAATAAGTCACTTTTTACATCAGCCAATCAACAGCATAGTTTTGCGCTCTGGGGGGCGGGCCGAACCTGCTGTTAACCAATCGCGTTCTGTTGCTAGGCAGAATTGACGGCTTGCTGTGAAGACTCAGCGCTGTAAGCGAACACGACTTTATGAGTTTAAGCACAAATCTTAAACTTACAGATAAATAAATGATAAATTTTACATGAGGTGATTGTTCTGAGTGAATTAATAATTCTGATTTACCTGCCAAGTTTTTCTTAGATACAGACATGAATGTTGATGTACTAAACATTCTACAGCTTGTATGTGTTCATTAATTATTCATTGTTTCACTTATTGCAAAATAAAAACTGAGAACAAGTGGCAAAACATTTTTCTTATACATAAATAATATCAGATAATTGATTAAATAATAATAACAATAAAGATTTAAAATCATTCCATGTCACTGGTCTTAATGGATTTTGCTTTGTGCACAATGGCAGTCATGCTGGGACAGGAAAGGACCTTCCCTAAACCGCATCATTTACTTTGTATTGATGTTTTATATTATATTTTGTTTTAATGTTCAACCTTTTGTTTGCATGTTCTCCCCGTGTCTGTGTGGGTTTCCTCCTGGAGCTCCGGTTTTCTTCCCACAGTCCAAAACATGCAGTTAGTCATGTTAATTGGAGACACTGAATTGCCCCGTAGGTGAGTGGGTGTGTGTATGTGTGTGTGTCTGCCCTGTGATTGACTGGCACACCGTCCAGGGTGTTACTGTGTGCCTTGCGCCCATTGAAAAGCTGGGATAGGCTCCAGCCCCCCCAACCCAACCAGTGAGTGAGTAAGTGAGTAAGTGAGTGGGAGTGAGTGAGTGTTTTGTAACAAGAGTTGTGGCTTAAACATGACTGCTATAATTTCTGTTTACATTTGCAGCACTTAGCAGACATTTCTCTCCAAAGCTGCTTACAATTATCACTGAATACAATTGCTCAGGGGCCCAACAGTGACAACTTGGCGATGGTGGGGCTTCAACCAGCAACCTTCTGATTACAAGTCCATTACCTTAACCGCTGAGCTACCACTGCCCATGGTTAGGCTTATATAGTAGGGATGAGCGCTGTGATGGACTGGCGACCTGTCCAGGGTGTTTCTGCCTTGCACTCAATGAATCAGACCCATCGTGGAACTGATCTTTATGGATATTGCTGCTGGAACAGGAAAGGACCTTCCCAAACTGTTGCCACATGATTGGAAGCATATAATTTACCTTGTATTAATGTTTTTATATGCCAGCTACAAAAGTTATGATTTATATTAACATGTGCAGCATTTATCATATGCTTTTATTCAAAGCGGCATACAATTATTTCAAGCAACAGAGGGTTTTGCTCAGGGGCGATGGTGGGGCTTCAACCAGCAACCTTCTGATTACTAGTCCATTGTTAGTCCATGGTTAGGCTTATATAGTAGGGATTAGCCCTGTGATGGACTGCCTTGTGCCCAATCGGGCCCATCATGACTCTGAATAGGATAAAGTGGGGGGGGTGCACAAAAAACACAAAAACAGGTTGAAAACCGCTACATAAAAACAAATACTAATCATATAGTAATAAATAATAATAAGACAGGAGGCAGTGAGGAGACAGGATTTTGTAAAAGATGGACAGAACACGTTGAAAACGGCGCCAAGATGCCGACGCCATCCGCACGTCTTCGTAATAAAACAAAGCAATCCGAATCCGTTCAGTAATCCAGAAATAACAATTAGCGTCATTGTGATTACAGACTAAACCCCAGCGATGGCGAATGTGATAACGGATGTGAGCCGCGCTCATTAATCACTCACGGCATTATGAAGTAATTAGCTGAATGACGCTGACTGTGCACGCCACGTTCTCCTTCCAAACTTGTGTAAGTGCTGGAAGTCGGAGCTGATCGGCGTTTCAGCGCTCCGTGTTTGTGCTCATTAGCTGAAATATGAATGAGCTTTTTTACGACCTGCATTAGAGACGGAGGGAAAAAAATACACAGAGTGGCGAGAGCTGCTTCACGCGTCATAAAGTAAGTGCATAGGAAAACACACTGAGGGTGCGGGGGGTCACGGCATGCTTCAGAGCTACTCCAGAACGCTCTTCAACCAGACCCCGGCTCTCTTTACATTTCCTCCTTCAACCCCCAATCCCCCGGCCTGCTCTGCTCTGTTCTTTCACCCCTCGCCCCCTCACTTCTCTTTTATTTTACCCTGAACCCTCTCTCACTTTCTCACCTATTACTCCCTCCACATCACTTTCTCTCTCCTCTCTTTCTGTTTTTGGCCTTTTCTGTCATCTTGTTCCTTTTTTTCATTCCTAAACCCTGTTTCACTCCTCTTGTGCTCCCCTCTCACTTATTTCGCTCCTCTCTAACTCCTCTCTCACTCCTCTTTCACTCCTCTTACACCTCTCTCACTCCTCTCTTACAGTTCTCTCACTTCTCTCTCACTCCTCTCACTCCTCTCTTACTTCTCTCTCACCTCTCTTTCACTCCTCTCTTACTCCTCTCACTTCTATCTCACTCCTCTTACACCTCTCTCACACCTCTCTCACTCCTCTCTTACTGTTCTCTCACTTCTCTCGTACCTCTGCCCTCTCTCACTCCTCACTCACCGCTGTCCTCTCTCACTTCTCTCTCATACTACTCTCAATCCTCTCTCTCTCATTTCTCTGTTATTCTTTTCGCTCTGGTTTCTCCTTCCCAGCTCCTCTCTCGCGTCCCTCACACTACCCTCCTCCCTCACACTACCCTCCTCCCTCCTCTCGTCCTCGGCTCTGGTTCCAGCGGCACATCATTTTCTCAGATGTTTGCGCACAGTTCCTTGGTAACGGACAGAAAGACACGGCGCTACAGAGAAATTAAAAGCGCGTCCCTGTCCCCCCTCACCAGAACCAGGCCTTCAATAATTCAGCGTTAGCGTCAGCACTATCTAACAGTCAGATGAAATTTTTAGCATGGCTAGTCACAACACGGAGGTTGAGCGTGAAAGGCGGCAGATGCAGCAGATCCTAACGAAAGAGCAGCTCGATACTGAGGGTTCTGTCAGGTGTTGTTGCTTTTTACATCGTCTTTACTTTCTGTATAATATGTTTTATTCATATTATTCATGTGGAATATGCAATTTGCAATGTAAGGTTCGTTTTTTAGCAATTTAAGGTTTTTCATTTGTGTATCGTTCAAGTGTCTCACGTTTACTGGTTAATTTGCACTATGAGGCTGTAACAATCACCCTGACATTTTTCAGTTCTAGGGTTTACATTTAGTGCTCGAGATATACACTGTAGTTTGACAAACCTACTCATACCCAAATTAAACAGCCCTTTTACCATGCCGAACAATTACAATATACAGTCAAACCTCGGTTTTTCTACCTCGAGTTTTGAACGCTGACTCGGTTTTCGTTGAACCGCAGCGATCGCGTTCGGCCATTTCCCACGTGACTCGGTACGGGCCAACGTGAACAAAGACTCGCGCAGCCATATTGGGGTATCCCTCTGCCTTCCTCGCCACCTTCCATACGCCAAAAGGACTCCTCAATAAAGGTAAATGTGATGTCAAATGTTCATTTATCCATTTCATGACTTATAATCATTTCTCATTGTTTTCTGTATTTAAAACTACATTTATTCTCTATATAATGTTTTTTTTGTTAATATTTTAGCCTTTCAGGAACACATTATTTGTATTTATTCCTTATGGGAATTATTGTTCGGTTTTCGTATGTTTCAACTTTCGAACGGCCTTCTCGAACGGATTATCGACGAAAACCGAGGTACCACTGTATATAAGAAAACAACGTTTGACAAAAATACCTAATTCCTACAATATAACTAATATTTTTCTATTTCAAACACTGCATGTATTTCCCCCTCCCCAGTTTCTCCCAAAAGTCCCAAAATGCCAAAGTGGTCAACAATACAAAACTTGTCCAAAATGCAGGAAAAATATCCCAAACGTCCCAAACGCAAAAATTCAAGAAGAAACAGTCCTTAGCAATGCATTGCACAAAAAACCCCAAAAAAAACCCAGCTGGATCTCACCGGCATATTCCACAAGTTTCTTCAAGCTCCAAGAATTAAATCCTCTCCACACCGCTTGTTCTTTGTTACTGCCATCTCATTGTCCGCTTGTTTTTTATTGCAAAAATTGGAGGCTTTTGGGCATTTATCCACGGCATACAAACAAACCCAAAACACACCAAACTTTCCTTTCTTCTTTTTCCCGCCTTTTTTCTCCTTTTCCTGTTAATCAGGATATGCTCGTATGTAGACCTCCTCAGTAGCGCCGCCCCAGCCTTCTTAAAGGCGATAATGGTTCAAAAAATTCATTATGGCCCTTTTGTTTTTTTTCTTGAAGACCAAACGGTAAAACTCCTATATTTCAAATGATTAAATGCACACAGAAAAGTTTACTCTTGCTAAGAGTTATTTTTAAATCTTTTCTTAGTTTTAATGTGATAAAATATACTTTTTAAAAACAACACTTTTTATGTCACAAGGCGTCCTAGCAATCTTACGGCAATTCAGTTAGCAATCGCTTAATCAAAATGTCCAAGATGTCGAAGTGTAAAGCAGCTAAAAACACGACTCGGGTAACTGAGTTTGGAAATCTAACGACCAGTTCTATAGACACAGAGGAAGGGGGTGTGAGAATTTTTAAACATGAAGCCTCGCACCGTCGCTGGATGTTCTAGGTTTACATTCAACCGTTAAGGTAGCTGTGCTGTGTTTTGTAGCTCCATTTATATTCTATTATTCAATGTATGAGTGTAATTTAATGACTGCCATGATATGTGGGACTTTTCTTTAAAAATCTGTGAATTTAGTAGGACCCTAGTTATAAAGCATTGGGCCAAAAATATATGGACACCTGACAATCCAGTTTGTTGGACATTTCAGTTTGAAAGACACACAAACTCTGTGCATATGACAGCCTTCACACTTCTGGGAGGGGTTTGCTCAGGAAGCTTATACTTATATGTTAAAAGAGCTTTTGTGAGGTCAGGTACTGATGTACTGATGTAGAAGGAGCAGGATCAGCTCACAGTCAACATTCTGATTTATCCTAAAGGTGTCAGGTGTCTGTACAGACCACTGAAGTTCCTCTACATCAAAACATCTTTGTGCACAGAGAAAACTCCACACAGAAAGGACCAGGACCGCCCCACCTGGGGATCGAACCCAGGACCTTCTTGCTGTGAGGCGACCGTGCTACCCACTTAGCCACCGTGCCGTCCGTTCATGAATAACTGAGACTTTGTAGTTTGAAGGGTGTCCAAACCTTTATTTCTTTTATTTATGATTTTTTAGGTTCATTAAATATAAAGCAACGAGACTGTGCATTTAAGTACATTTGCAGCCAAAAAATAAATTGTTGTGTTGAGTTCAATCCAAAAATCGACAAAATACAGAATGTCATTCAGCCAGAGTCCTCAAAAATCACAACGGCATTTTTAAGCATTAAAAATATTGTGCAATTCATTAAATTAAACAAGTATTACTGGTGCCACTTAACACGCTGAGCTATTTCAAAATAACGTGCTCGGTAATTGCGACATGACGATGAGCCGCGCTGACTGCGTGCCAGTAAAACCCTGATTGTTGTCCGTTGAGGATAATTAAAAATAACACTATGCTATTTGCACACACTCCAACTCCAACTTCAGCTATTAATTAAGAACAATACAGAGTTAACCACGGCACAACCGCTTCTGGTTTTATTCCGTTTTTAGACTGGTTCTCAGTCTACAGATGGAGAAGAAGCGTAGGCACATGGGCAATTTTACAACCAAGAGGTTCTGCCCCCTATTTACATGTACGCTAAATACAATATAGTATCCTTACACATCCTGTCACAACATCATATACAATAATACACATCCTGTCACCACATGTACAACAGTACACATTCTTTCATTACTACACTCTATTTACACACAATTTACAGTAATACACAACCTGTCACAACCTGTCACTTACCAAATAGAAGCACTTTGTAGTTCTACAATTACTGACTGTAGTCCATCTGTTTCTCTACATGCTTTGTTAGCCCCCTTTCATGCTGTTCTTCAATGGTCAGGACCCCCACAGGACCACCACAGAGCAGGTATTATTTAGGTGGTGGATCATTCTCAGCACTGCAGTGACACTGACATGGTGCTGGTGTGTTAGTGTGTGCTGTGCTGGTATGAGTGGATCAGACACAGCAGCGCTGCTGGAGTTTTTAAACACCTCACTGTCACTGCTGGACTGAGAATAGTCCAATAACCAAAAACATCCAGCTAACAGCGCCCCGTGTGCAGCGTCCTGTGACCACTGATGAAGGTCTAGAAGATGACCGACTCAAACAGCAGCAATAGATGAGCGATCGTCTCTGACTTTACATCTACAAGGTGGACCAACTAGGTAGGGTGGACGGTGAGTGGACACGGTATTTAAAAACTCCAGCAGCGCTGCTGTGTCTGATCCACTCATACCAGCACAACACACACTAACACACCACCACCATGTCAGTGTCACTGCAGTGCTGAGAATGATCCACCACCTAAATAATACCTGCTCTGTGGTGGTCCTGTGGGGGTCCTGACCATTTAAGAACAGGGTGAAATCAGGTTAAAAAGGTATGTAGAGAAACAGATGGACTACAGTCAGTAATTGTAGAACTACAAAGTGCTTCTATATGGTAAGTGGAGCTGATAAAATGGACAGTGAGTGTAGAAACAGGGAGGTGGTTTTAATGTTATGGCTGATCAGTGTATTCAACAGTACACATCCTGTTACCACATATACAGCATTACAGCACTATATACAATTATGCTCATCCTGTTACCACACCATGTACAATATATCTAAGGCCCAACCTAATTCACGGCCGTGAAAATTGTGTCACGGACCTTAAAATGAGCTGAAATTGAACATTTTTCATTCGTGCAGTGTATGAAATATAAGCCGGTCCTAGCAATCATACAGCAATTGGGTTAGTGTAAGAGACTTTTCTGTGCTGTAGTGTGCTGACAATGTTTGATGTGTGTGTTTACGTGTTTACGATGTGAATGCATTTTGTCCCTTTGGGGATTCCATAGTCGATGTAGAGTTTGCTTCACTACACACGCGATCATCTTAAAAGATCAAAAGATCAAGAGAGTAAAGAACACGAAGGGAGACGTTAGCTGGCGTGCTAACAGGCTGTTTCGCCTCAGCCAATTGTTTTGAATGGCCTGAGGCTAACTGTGTTAGCTTAATAAGCTAAAACTAACTAGAGGGTCTCAATAATCTGCAGGTAGGCAGCAAGGCAGCTGTCTAGGTTTTGAAACAGACACATTGATTGTATTTATTTATTAATTTATATCTGCATTTCTTGAAGCTTTTTATATTTTTCATTCTGGAGATGCAGCTTTCACAGTAGAATTTCATTATACTGTACAACTGTGCTAACATAATGACAATAATGCTGAATTAAGCCGCTCAGGTCGCACAGCGGTAAAAAGTGCACTAGCACACCAGAGTTGGGGTTTCGAATACATCGTATCGAATCTCAGCTCTGCCTTCCGACTGGGCTGGGCGGCAGCATGAACAACGATTGGCTGTTGTTCAGGGTTAGAGGGTAAGAAAGTCGGATCATAGGTCCTCATAACTGGTGCGACTGCGGCCCCTGCTGGCTGACTGATGGCGCCTGCACAGGGCTAGGGCTGAAACGATTCCTCGAGTAACTCGAGTAAATCGATTACTAAAAATCCTCGATTCAAATTTTTTGCATCGAGGAATCGTTTAATCCGCACAACCATATACAGCTCACGGTGTTTTACACGGACGACTTTCACTTTTGCGCAGCGTGTTTAACGCCGTGTGCAGGTGACGTGAAGAATCTGAGGGCTGCGTCCCAAATATCTTAAACATAAACAGAACTTAACAGGACTTGATCCGGGTTCTTTTTGCGGACAGTTTAATGAACACTACGTATTTGGACACGTTCGCCGCTCCTGCGAACTGAACGTATCGGTTTAGGACGCAGCCGAGATTTGATAGCGCGGACTGCAAAATATATAGAGAAAATAGCGAACAGGAGGAGACTGGACAGAGAAAACCACAGAAAGTTTGAGATCATTTTAAGCTGATAAAACTAAAACTCAGTATAACATCCACACCATCAGAGCGTCGTGTTTACTTTACTCATGTTTACTGACTTTACTTCGTTTCAACCACCACAGGCTTTTATGAAGATTTAGGCAAACACACACATACATACACACACACACACACACACACACACACCAGATCTACCTCATCTAGAGACACAATCCTGACAGATTTTTATCCCCCTACAAACACCACAAAACCTCCCAACAAAATATTAAAGCTTTATGTTCTGCGTGAGCTGTAGCTGAAACTTTGAGTTTTGAAAGTTGCACAAATTACAGGCTTATGTTCATGTATTTTTGTTTATTATTATTTATGACTTGATGACCTGATGTTTCAGGTTGCCTGTTTACATTTTAAAAGTAAATTGATTTATTTTTGATTTATTTATTTTTGCATTTAAAAAATGTTAAACTGTCCTGTATGCAAGGAATACAAATGTACAGTTTGGTTTAAGAAACATGTCTTATTTAATCTAATATGTATTTGTTTTTGCTCTTTGTTAAAGCAAAAGTATTTCTTATCCGATTACTCGATTAATCGCTGGAATAATCGATAGAATACTCGATCACAAAAATAATCGATAGTTGCAGCCCTACACAGGGCTGAGGAATAATGCTGATGGGGGTGTGGCCCTCCGTACACAGTGCCTGTCAAGTGTATGAACTCGACTCGTGCAGGTGAAAAATGCAGTCTGTACTGACTGTACGTGCCGGAGGGGGCGTATGTCAGTTGAGAGGCGTCCTCAGTCAGCGGTGAAGGGTCGAATCAGTATAGAGGATCTGGACACGACTAGACTGGGGGAGAAAATTTGGGGAAAAAAGTGGGAAAATAGAAAATAAAAAAAATAAATAAATAAAAACAATAACGCTGAATTCAACTGACTTGAATTGATGAGAACAGCAGTAAACTCCAGTGTTGGTCCAGACTGGCAGAAAAGCCCCACCAAATAATAGTAGTCCATCTAGTCCGAGATCAATTAAAGCGTCCGGCTGACGGTCTCTGAAACGGAGACGCAGCTGAACCACACGGTTTCTGTCTCCCACTGATTCAAGAGCTTCTCCATGTTTACTAATACAAAGCCATGACATTTCTATGTGCTTAGCAAATACCTCCAAAATGCCTTTCACTAGCGAATCCCGCTGAGTTTGGCCTGCGACATCTGACAAATATTTGACAATAAATCTCTTGGTAAACTCAAAAATGGCAGCGCTGTGTGGTGTGACCCTACACCCGTGGGCACGGAGGGGATCCTGTCAGGGAATTTGTGGCTAAAAATTTGTCTGGGAAACGATACGGAAAGTAATTTGTCTTATTGTGTGTCAGTCCAAACCTACCAGAGTGCTTAATGTCATATTATCTCGTCTTGTTTTAATGTTTTACCAGTGCTTTATCCTCACCAGGGTCACGGATGATCCGGTTTTCCTGGAATAACTGGCCACGATGCAGTAACACACCCAACACAGCACTCCAATCTTCAGAATTAGCCAGTCAAGTCTGTTCGTAAACCAGCCGAACCCTGGCGTTATTTACCACTGTAAATAAAATACAAACAGTATGGACGGCGCCCAGGTGACACAGATGGATATTCTGCTAGCACACCAGCACCGAGATTCTGAACACCACGGTTCGAATCTTGGCTCTGCTACTAGCGGGCACAATTAGTAGTGCAGCAGACAATAATTGGCCACCGTGTCTGCTGGATGTGAAAATGACCGGACTAAGTGGGTGGGGTCTTCAAACGCTGTGCAGGGGCCCTGGTCAGCAGACCGCGGCCGCTTATAGTCCGGATATAGCTCCATCTGATTTCCACCTTTTTGAAAGCTCAAAGAAGCTTTAAGGGGAAGAAGATTTTCAAGTGATGATGATGTGAAAGCAGCGGCGCATCAGTGACTACGAAAACAATTTTTTGCTGATGGCATTAAAAAGTTGGTACGACACTGGAAAAACGCCTCAGAGGGCAACTGTGTAGAAAAGTGACGTCATGTGTTTTTGTAATTCTTAATAAATGGAGTTTAAAAACTTTTTGAAGAACCCTCGTATAAAAAAATTTGCCCATCTTTAATAAGCCACTTGTAGATAAATGAATAGTATTAATACAAACGCTGAGCTAAACAGCTTCATCATGCTTTTTATCATTGTTAAAAACATTTCTAATCATAATTCTTTTCCATATACAATATAAAACAACATTATAATCGTTCTAAACACACACACATTATGTGAGAAACTCCAGAAGCGGCGCTGTAATCAGCCGAGCATCACCACGGCTCTGAGAGCTCTGTAATAAGGCCATGGAGTGGCCTGTTGACTCTGGACCAGGCCTGGATAAATGAAGTGCCAGAACGAGCCGACCTTCATTTACTCCTACAGCGTCTCCTGTCGCTTTCCTTCCCCTCCGTCCACCGCCGCCGCTGCCCCCCGAGCAAAAACACTTAACCCCGCGCAGTACCAACACGCCACCTTTCACCAGCACTACCTCCACGAAACCTTTCCTGCTTATCACCTGTACACAGAGCGCCAACTATACACTGACAATGTGGGGGGGGGGTCGACTCATCTACCGGCCGTCAGTCCCGTTATGGGTCACGTCTTCATTAAGGTAGCAGCTCCGCAGTGTAACTCGCTAATGAGCTTCTTATACACTTTCATGCTTTCTGAGTTTCTGAATTAGATCAACGGCAATGACCCCTCTTGCCTTTTCTTGAGGAGGTCCAAGTGTTATTTAGGACGCCCCTGACAATTACACAGTGATTTTGGACCAGTTTTAAAATCAGGTGGACTGGTTCATCATCAACCAGCAGTTTCAGTACCAGAATGACACATACAACGATCAGCCATAACATTAAAACCACCTCCTTATTTCTACACTCACTGTCCATTTTATCAGCTCCACTTACCATATGGAAGCACTTTGTAGTTCTACAATCACTGACTGTAGTCCATCTGTTTCTTTACATGCTTTGTTAGCCCCCTTTCACCCTGTTCTTCAATGGTCAGGACCCCCACAGGACCCCCACAGAGCAGGTATTATTTAGGTGGTGGATCATTCTCAGCACTGCAGTGACACTGACATGGTGGTGGTGTGTTAGTGTGTGTTGTGCTGGTATGAGTGGATCAGACACAGCAACGCTGCTGGAGTTTTTAAACACCTCACTGTCACTGCTGGACTGAGAATAGTCCAATAACCAAAAACATCCAGCTAACAGCGCCCCATAGGCAGTGTCCTGTGACCACTGATGAAGGTCTAGAAGATGACCAACTCAAACAGCAGCAATAGATGAGCGATCGTCTCTGACTTTACATCTACAAGGTGGACCAACTAGGTAGGAGTGTCTAATAGAGTGGACAGTGAGTGGACACGGTGTTTAAAAACTCCAGCAGCGCTGCTGTGTCTGATCGGCTCATACCAGCACAACACACAGTGTCACTGCTGTGCTGAGAATGACCCACTACCCAAATTATACCTGCTCTGTAGTGGTCTTGTGAGAGTCCTGACCATTGAAGAACAGGGTGAAAGCAAACAGATGGACTACAGTCAGTAATTGTAGAACTACAAAGTGCTTCTATATGGTAAGTGGAGCTGATAAAATGGACAGTGAGTGTAGAAACAAGGAGGTATATCAGTGTATAGACAAAGTCGGTTCATAAGAAAAAATACCTTGATACCCAACGTCTTAAAAACTCGATGCCACTCCCAGAACCAACTGACGTCGAGGGTTTAAGGTACCAGTGTACTTGGTCCAGTCTTGGTCTGTTTCCACTTTGATTCTCAGATTCAGAAGCTAAAGGTCTTGTCGTGGGCCGCATGGGGAGGTGGCGTAAAGGGCATCTACCCGCTTCTGCGTTAATATAAACAACCTTCCCAGCAAACTCCACGCTGCTATTAACTATTCCGACTGAGCAAAACACATTTCATCTAATTGGAGAGTGTTATTAAAAGAAGGGAAAAAAAGACCCCCCTCCTTCCTCGCCATTTTTATGACTCGAGCTATTAGTGAAATAATGGCCCTTTCCCTGGAGAATGTTTAAGACGTAGCCATGTGGAGACGCGGAGAGCACCGAGCAATTTCCATAATTAAAACTCACAGCAATCAGCAATCATAATCTCACTTGCCAAACATGGTTCAGGATGCGATTTTGCCCGGGCGATCAGCAGATCGGCGATTGTGCTCAGACAGCCGCGTTTCCCCTTCAGACACCGAGCCAATCAGCACCAATCAAGACGAGAACCAGTAAACCAGAGGAGCTCGATTCACCCCGCCGTGCCGAGCCACCGGGCTGCACCGTAATATTTTATCTCTGTCTTTAGTTATCTCCATCAAAACACACCAGTACGGGTTAACAAGGGTGTGAAAGCACACTTCAAAATCATTCATTATCTGATTTAACCGCTTCATCACGAGTCCAGAGCTTAAACTGGGAATTCTAAACCCAGTGTGGTAATGGACATCACACCAGTCTCTCACTTATCACTTAGGTCAAGCTATTCAATCAAATCAAGAACCAAACACACGTCCCTGCAGTTACGTGCCACCAACACATACACTTTTTTTATCCTTTAGATGCAATTAGGACTTGAAATGACCCCTGAAATTAATAGTCATTAATAAGACTTTGTTAAAAAAGACGGTCATGGACTGGTGACGTCCCATTCCTGACTGACGGCAACATCAGTAGTCCAAGGTGAGCTGCGTTTTTCCTTGTCCACATTTGTATTTTAATTAAAGTAAAGACATTGATGATTATACAGCAAGAGGATGCCAGGAGTGAAAGTGCTGGACTGGCCTGCCTGCAGTCCAGATGGATCTCCTGTTGAAAATGCACAGTGCACCATGAAGAGGAGACAACAAACTGTTGAGCAGCTGAAGTAAGAATAAAGATCTGAGATCCATGGTTTGAATCTCAGTCGTGCTATCGGCCGATGGGGCGTCTGCACAGACTTGAACGGCTATGTCTGCTGGAGGGATGGCTGAACAGCCTAGCCTTTGGGAGGTGCACTTGTCAACAACTTTTAGGGGGTGCTGGAGCCAATCCCAGCTTTCAGTGGGCGCAAGGCACACAGAAACACCCTGGACTGAGCACCAGTCCATCACACACACACACTCATATATTGGTCAATTTTAGCCAGTTAAACTAACTGTACGTCTTGGTACTGAGGGAGGAAACTGGAGCTCCCGGAGGAAACCCACACAGACACGGGGAGAACATGCAAACTCCACACACACACCACTCCATCTGGGAATCAAACCCAGGACTGTGAGGCGGCAGTGCTACCCACCACGCCACAGTGCCGCCCCAATAGGCGCAGGGCTCACAAAAACACGCTGGACAGGGCACCAGTCCATTACAGGGCAAACACACACACACACACACACACACCCTCATATATTGGGCAATTTTAGTATTGACTGTACGTCTTTGTACTGAGGGAGGAAACCGGAGCTCCCGGTGGAAACCCAGGCAGGCACGGGGAGAACATGCAAACTCCACACAGAAGGGACCCAGATCACCCCACCTGAGCATCGAACCCAGGACCTTCTTGCTGTGAGGCGAGCCACAGTGCCGCTCCTGGGCACCAGTGCATTACAGGGCAAACACACACACACTGGAAACCGGAGCTCCCGGAGGAAACCCACACAGACACGGGGAGAACATGCAAACTCCACACCGAAAGGACCCGGCCTGCCCCACCTGGGAATCGAACCCACCGAGCTTATTCAGGTGATTATTTAGATTTTTCTATGTGATTACGTGCAGGTTTGGAAGGATAAAGGAAGTGAAGTGGTGCGTCTGTGTGGTGTACAGAACTGGTAGGATTATGGAGGAGTCGAGTGGATACCGTAAGAATAGAAATTATAGCCACACAAATCTTTTACATTTATTTCAGTCTTACATCACAGAAGTGGAATGAATCAGGTAGGTGAATCATACCTACTTGGTGTTTGCCCAGGCTTTTACACCGCCTGGGAAAATCAGACGCCACACACGTACACAAAGCCACAATTGTCGGGGTGTTTACGGGCTTTAATAGACGTCTTTATACTCCGAAACCTCTCGAGTGATGAAAAAGTTCTGACTCAAGTGTTGTGGTTAGAACACAGGCACCAGGGCGATCGCGGGCGTTTACTCTGGGAATGGCTGGTACGGTGATGAATATCTGGGGTTTCAAACCAGAACGAGGCAACAAATGGATGTCTGAGTAGAATTGTCTCAAAATCATGGCTGCAAATGTCAAATATGGACAAACAGCATCAGCGAAGAGTGTTTAGTGTTTCAGCTTTTATTTTGTCTCGTTCTTTCTGCAAACACGTCTTAAGATGTACAACAGTACGGGGTCGTCGTTGTTACAAAATTCTCCACACGTTCTCTATTGGGGACAGGTCAGGACTGCAGGCAGGCCAGTCCAGTACCCGTACCCTCTTCATCCTCAGCCATGCCTTTGTAATGTGTGCAGCAGGTGGATTTGCATCGTCTTGTTGAAAAATGCTGGACGTCCCTGGAAAAGACGACGTCTTTAAGGCAGCAGATGTTGCTCTAAGATCTCAATGTACTTTTCTGTATTAATGCTGCATCACAGAGTGTAAATGACTTTTACCAAGAGCACTGACACACCCCCATACCATGACAGACCCTGGTACTGACACACCCCCATACCATGACAGACTCTGGTACTGACACACCCCCATACCATGACAGACTCTGGTACTGACACACCCCCATACCATGACAGACCCTGGTACTGACACGCCCCCATACCATGACAGACCCTGGTACTGACACACCCCCATACCATGACAGACCCTGGTACTGACACACCCCCATACCATGACAGACCCTGGTACTGACACGCCCCCATACCATGACAGACCCTGGTACTGACACACCCCCATACCATGACAGACCCTGGTACTGACACACCCCCATACCATGACAGACCCTGGTACTGACACGACCCATACCATGACAGACCCTGGCACTGACACACCCCCATACCATGACAGACCCTGGCACTGACACACCCCCACACCATGACAGACCCTGGTACTGACACCCCCCATACCATGACAGACCCTGGTACTGACACACCCCCATACCATGACAGACTCTGGTACTGACACACCCCCATACCATGACAGACTCTGGTACTGACACACCCCCATACCATGACAGACTCTGGTACTGACACACCCCCATACCATGACAGACCCTGATCCAGTTATTGTTCCAGTACAGTTCTTGTTTCAGTACAGTTCTTGTTCCAGTACAGTTCTTGTTTCAGTACAGTTCTTGTTCCAGTACAGTTCTGGTTTCAGTACAGTTCTTGTTCCAGTACAGTTCTGGTTTCAGTACAGTTCTTGTTCCAGTACAGTTCTGGTTTCAGTACAGTTCTTCCAGTACAGTTCTTGTTTCAGTACAGTTCTTGTTTCAGTACAGTTCTTGTTTCAGTACAGTTCTTCCAGTACAGTTCTTGTTTCAGTACAGTTCTTGTTTCAGTACAGTTCTTCCAGTACAGTTCTTGTTCCAGTACAGTTCTTCCAGTACAGTTCTTGTTCCAGTACAGTTCTTGTTCCAGTACAGTTCTTGTTTCAGTACAGTTCTTGTTCCAGTACAGTTCTTGTTCCAGTACAGTTCTTGTTCCAGTACAGTTCTGGTTTCAGTACAGTTCTTGTTCCAGTACAGTTCTGGTTTCAGTACAGTTCTCGCTCCAAGGACCGTTGAAGGACCCTGGGCGGGTGGCTCTGAACGCTCACCGAAGCGCATACATCACACACAGAGCGTGAGTTATGGAGGCGATCGATGCTCCTCCGGGACTCGGCCG
Organism: Trichomycterus rosablanca; assembly: GCF_030014385.1. Classification (NCBI taxonomy): domain Eukaryota; kingdom Metazoa; phylum Chordata; class Actinopteri; order Siluriformes; family Trichomycteridae; genus Trichomycterus; species Trichomycterus rosablanca. Next base: position 48,982,404 of record NC_085991.1, on the reverse strand, counting down.
GCGTCCCTTAAGCGCCCGATATCTATCAGCACTCCATCCCGGCTGACACGTCATCCACAGGGCTAAAAACAGCTGAGCGGCCGACACCGGGCTCACGATATACGGCTTGTTAAAAGCCGAGCTGTTCGCCGCTAATGGCTCCTCCGCTCGATAAGTGTGAGGACCGAAACCGCAGGAGGACGTGAGCCGGCAAAACACATAAATAATCCCAGAACCGCCGACATACCTGAAAAAGGGTTTAATTCATCTAACACTCGCTCAGATCTCACAGTTTAAACACGGTAACATCGAGCAGTGCTTCATTTAACAACTTTATTTACATTATATTCATTTAGTCATACCCAGTTCCCCAGCTGTACCTCCTCTACTGCTGCAGAGCTCCGTCCTGACCGAGGAGGGCCGTACCCAACACACACGCCCATCCTTTTAACACGCGTGTGCACTAACTGACTGCTTCTTTTCTGTGGGAATTTGTGCCCATTCAATCAAGACTTCTCACAAGACTGTGTAGTGTGTCTGTGGGAATTTGTGCCATTCCGTCAAGGCTTCTCACAAGACATTGAAGTATGTCTGTGGGAATTTGTGCCCATTCCATCAAGGCTTTTCATAGGACTTTAAAGTATGTCTGTGGGAATTTGTGCCCATTCCATCAAGGCTTCTTACAAGACTTTGAAGTGTGTCTGTGGGAATTTGTGCCCATTCCATCAAGGCTGGAACAGGAAAGGACCTTCCCTAAATCAATCAGAGGTGAGGACTGACCCCGTGTCCCCTTCTGCACAATCCGAATCTCTCTAATCTCCCTCTAACAGGAGCGTATTGTTGACTCGGGCGATGTAATTAATTCTGCCCTCCTTCACCTTTTCCTCATTATCAGAAGAATTAAGAGGTGCTGACACCGGTAATAAGGGGCGTCGGGGAGCAGAAGGGAGCCGCCGCCGATACCAGAACCATCCTCATGTGGGATCACGCAGGCTCTCGCGCCAACCCACGATCCGCGAGGACGTGGCGGGACGTCGGGGCCGCGGCGGGAGAGGGATTAGCCCGGCTGTCGTCTACGCGGGGGCATAATCAAGCCATAATTCTATCTAGCGCTGGCCGTTAATGCCGCCCCGCGCGCCTCCGTTGTGCTGCAGGATCGTTCATCTGGAGCTTAAAATCGTCTAATTGGTCTTTTAATTGCCACGCTGGCGTCGTGGCGCGGCAGGAGAGTGTAAATATTACGCTGGGTTCAGTCAGCAGGCAGATATAAGTGCTCTTGATTACTTTCTTCAATGAAGGATCCGGTCTGAATCGTTTCTGTTACCCTGCAATCTTTTACTATATTTCATTTTTAATTGCATCTAAATACACCAACCAGGCTTAACATTATGACCACTGAGAGGTGAAGTGAACAACAGTGATTATCTCTTCATCACGGCACCTGTTAGTATGGGGGATATATTAGGCAGCGAGTGAACATTTTATCCTCAAAGTTGATGCTAGAAGCAGGAAAAATGGGCGAGCGTGAGGATCTGAGGGCCAAATTGTGATGGCTAGACGACTGGGTCAGAGCATCTCCAAAACTGCAGCTCTTGTGGGATGTGTCCCAGTCTGCAGTGGTCAGTACCTATCAAAAGTGCTCCAAAGAAGGAACAGTGGTAAACCGGCGACAGGGTCATGGACGGTCATGGCTCATTGATGCACGTGGGGAGCGAAGGCTGGCCCGTGTGGTCCGATCCAACAGAAGTTTTCTTCTACATCACGTGGATGTGCCGGGTGTGTGTGTGTCACTTACCTGGAGAACACACGGCACCAGGATGCACTATAGGAAGAAGGTGAGCCGGCAGAGGCGGTGTGATGCTTTGGGCAATGTTCTGCTGGGAAACCTCGGGTCCTGCCATCCATGTGGACGTTACTTTGACACGTACCACCTACCTAAGTATTGTTACAGACCATGTACACCCTTACATGGAGACGGTTCCCTGATGGCTTTCAGCAGGATGATGCACCCTGATACAAAGCAAAAATGCTTCAGGAACGGTTTGAGGAGCACAACAACCAGTTTGATAGTTGACATGGTCTCCAAATTCCCCAGATCTCAATCCAATCTGTGGGACGTGCTGGACAAACAAGTCCGATCCATGCAGGCCAAACCTCACAACTTACAGGAGTTAAAGGATCTGCTGCTGACATCTTGGTGCCAGATACCACAGCACACCTTCAGGGGTCTAGTGGAGTCCATGCCTTGATGGGTCAGGGCTGTTTTAGCATCAAAAGGGGGACCAACACAATATTAGGAAGGTGGTCATAATGTTATGCCTTATCAATGTAATTTCACATAAGTTATTTATTCTCTTTATCTTGTTCAGTAGACATTTATATATATATATATATATATATATATATATATATATATATATATATATATATATATATATATATATATATACAGTGTATCACAGAAGTGAGTACACCCCTCACATTTCTGCAAATATTTCATTATATCTTTTCATGGGACAACACTATAGACATGAAACTTGGATATAACTTAGAGTAGTCAGTGTACAGCTTGTATAGCAGTGTAGATTTACTGTCTTCTGAAAATAACTCAACACACAGCCATTAATGTCTAAATAGCTGGCAACATAAGTGAGTACACCCCACAGTGAACATGTCCAAATTGTGCCCAAATGTGTCGTTGTCCCTCCCTGGTGTCATGTGTCAAGGTCCCAGGTGTAAATGGGGAGCAGGGCTGTTAAATTTGGTGTTTTGGGTACAATTCTCTCATACTGGCCACTGGATATTCAACATGGCACCTCATGGCAAAGAACTCTCTGAGGATGTGAGAAATAGAATTGTTGCTCTCCACAAAGATGGCCTGGGCTATAAGAAGATTGCTAACACCCTAAACTGAGCTACAGCATGGTGGCCAAGGTCATACAGCGGTTTTCCAGGACAGTTTCCACTCGGAACAGGCTTCGCCAGGGTTGACCAAAGAAGTTGAGTCCACGTGTTCGGCGTCATATCCAGAGGTTGGCTTTAAAAAATAGACACATGAGTGCTGCCAGCATTGCTGCAGAGGTTGAAGACGTGGGAGGTCAGCCTGTCAGTGCTCAGACCATACGCCGCACACTGCATCAACTCGGTCTGCATGGTCGTCATCCCAGAAGGAAGCTGACGCACAAGAAAGCCCGCAAACAGTTTGCTGAAGACAAGCAGTCCAAGAACATGGATTACTGGAATGCCCTGTGGTCTGACGAGACCAAGATAAACTTGTTTGGCTCAGATGGTGTCCAGCATGTGTGGCGGCGCCCTGGTGAGAAGTACCAAGACAACTGTATCTTGCCTACAGTCAAGCATGGTGGTGGTAGCATCATGGTCTTGGGCTGCATGAGTGTTGCCGGCACTGGGGAGCTGCAGTTCATTGAGGGAAACATGAATTCCAACATGTACTGTGACATTCTGAAACAGAGCATGATCCCCTCCCTTCGAAAACTGGGCCTCATGGCAGTTTTCCAACAGGATAACGACCCCAAACACAACCTCCAAGATGACAACTGCCTTGCTGAGGAAGCTGAAGGTAAAGGTGATGGACTAAACCCAATTGAGCACCTGTGGCGCATCCTCAAGTGGAAGGTGGAGGAGTTCAAGGTGTCTAACATCCACCAGCTCCGTGATGTCATCATGGAGGAGTGGAAGAGGATTCCAGTAGCAACCTGTGCAGCTCTGGTGAATTCCATGCCCAGGAGGGTTAAGGCAGTGCTGGATAATAATGGTGGTCACACAAAATATTGACACTTTGGGCACAATTTGGACATGTTCACTGTGGGGTGTACTCACTTATGTTGCCAGCCATTTAGACATTAATGGCTGTGTGTTGAGTTATTTTCAGAAGACAGTAAATCTACACTGCTATACAAGTTGTACACTGACTACTCTAAGTTATATCCAAGTTTCATGTCTATAGTGTTGTCCCATGAAAAGATATAATAAAATATTTGCAGAAATGTGAGGGGTGTACTCACTTTTGTGATACACTGTATATATATATATGTCTCAATTATATATAGATAGATAGATAGACAGACAGACAGACAGACAGACAGACAGACAGACAGACAGACAGACAGACAGATAGATGATGGATAGATAGATAGATAGATAGATAGATAGATAGATAGATAGATAGATAGATAGATAGATAGATAGATAGATAGATAGATAGATGATGGATAGATAGATAGATAGATAGATAGATAGATAGATAGATAGATAGATAGATAGATAGATAGATAGATAGATAGATAGATGATGGATAGATAGATAGATAGATAGATAGATAGATAGATAGATAGATAGATAGATAGATAGATAGATAGATAGATAGATAGATAGATAGATAGATGGATAGATAGATAGATAGATAGATAGATAGATAGATAGATAGATAGATGATGGATAGATAGATAGATAGATAGATAGATAGATAGATAGATAGATAGATAGATAGATAGATAGATAGATAGATAGATAGATAGATAGATAGATAGATGATGGATAGATAGATAGATAGATAGATAGATAGATAGATAGATAGATAGATAGATAGATAGATAGATAGATAGATAGATGATAGATAGATAGATAGATAGATAGATAGATGATGGATAGATAGATAGATAGATAGATAGATAGATAGATAGATAGATAGATAGATAGATAGATAGATAGATAGATAGATAGATAGATAGATAGATATTGATTCTACTGTGAACATGACAATAAAACTCTTGAATCAATAGCTTTATTCCCCCTCATACGGGGAGCCGTATCGCGTACGGAGAGTCACGAACTGCTAAAGACGGCAGGCTCCACTGACCAGCCAGCAGAGGCCATAATTATTACAACCTTGGACTGACAATTGCTGATATTTAGAAGAATATGGTGCAGATATATACACTGTACAGACAAAAGTATTTGGACACCTGACCGTGAGCTTGTTGCACAGTCCATTTCAAAAACAAAAGCTATTACAGCCCTGGACCTTCGACTAACGGTGCTGAAACCTTTTGGGCTTTGGGGGCTCTTATACGAGGAATTTTAATAACAAATGACATCACTTTTCTACACAGTCACCTTCCGATGCATTTTTCCCAGCGTCGTACCAACTTTCTTAATGCCAAATGTTTTCAGTTGAGCACATAGTCACTGGTGCAGCGCTGCTTTCACAACATCATCACATGAAAATCTTCTTCCCCTTAAAGCCTCTTTGAGCATCCAAAAAGGTGGAAATCAGATGGAGCTAAATACGTACTACACAGGGTGGACTAGCATCAAAGCACCACACACATTCAGTCACAGCTAGATATTCCAAACTCCCTGTGGCTATTGAACATGCACTATATGACCAAAGGTATTTGGACACCTGACCATGAGCTTGTTGGACAATCCCAGTGACCTCTATGTGATATGTTCAGCTATAACAACCGCCGCTCTTCTGAGAAGGCTTCTCACAAGACTTTCAAGTATGTCTGTGGGAATTTGTGCCTGTTCAATGTTCACTGTTGGTCGAGAAAGCCTCAGTTGACGTTCGGGTTCTTTCCAAAGCTGTTCACTGGGGCTGAGGTGCAGGAGTTGCTTTGTGCACAGGAGTACAGTCATGCTGGAACAGGAAAGGACCTTCCCTAAACTGTTCATGCAAAGTCAGAAGCATGTGATTTCCTTTATATAATTGATTTATTACACCTGTTGGCAACGGTTGCGATGTCAGGCAGGGTTTCACACTCAGTTTACAGTAGCCAATCCACCTACTGTATGTATATGCACAGAGAGCATGTAAAACTCAGTACTGACAGTCACTGCATGTGAGGATGTGAGGATCAAACCCAGGTCTTTAAGCTGTGTAGCACCCGCCCTGTTAGCTATGCTTCTGTGCCGCTTAGTACCATATCTGTTCCGTGTCGTAGTTTTGGTGGATTAATGGCTTACAGCGTTGGTATTTCACACCAGTCGTGTTAGTGTGTGTGTGTGTGTGTGTGTGTGTGTGTGTGTGTGTGTGGCTGAAAAGTGGTGCGAAAACAAAAACCCCCTCAGAGGGCTGGAGTTTATTATCACCAGCACCTCTTAAGATCCTGGTGTCTCTCTCTCCCTCACACACACACACACACACACACGATGCTAATCGTAGCCATTTGTCGTGTTGAAGAAGCCCAGGGGCCGGCGGAGATGCCGTGCGCTAATCCCCTTATTTATGAAGCTGTAAGACCTTAAACCATCCATCAGGCCTGAATGGGTGCGACTGGGGCGCAGAGCGGCACAGACACGCGAGGGTTAATGAGGAGCTAAAGACGTCCAGCCATCCATCACTCAACACCGACAGCTCCGGCAGAGCGGGTTCAGTTCCTCCTCCGTCCTACAACCACACCGGAGCATTGATCATCCGACCGAACCCCCTCCACAGACAGCTGTCTAACTCTCATTATGTTTGTTCCACACACACACACACAATTACAATCACTGTTAGATTTGTTCTGCTTCAGGATACAAATCAGGAAGTTTGTTTAATAGAGATCTAAAGTACCATCAGTCATCCTGTCTAAACCCTACACATAACCAACCGGTCCAGTTCAGTAACGACACGCTCATCTGATCATTTATATCTGATCATTTATATTATTTATATTTAATTGTTTAATAATTACTGCAGTTTTCAAACTATGAAAACTATCAGAAATAATAAAGACTAAAGTAACACACGGTTTTACTACACACACTAAAATAGTCCTCTATAGTCTGTTCAACATACAGTGTATCACAAAAGTGAGTACACCCCTCACATTTCTGCAGATATTGAAGTATATCTTTTCATGGGACAACACTGACAAAATGACACTTTGACACAATGAAAAGTAGTCTGTGTGCAGCTTATATAACAGTGTAAATTTATTCTTCCCTCAAAATAACTCAATATACAGCCATTAATGTCTAAACCACCGGCAACAAAAGTGAGTACACCCCTAAGAGACTACACCCCTAAATGTCCAAATTGAGCACTGCTTTTCATTTTCCCTCCAAAATGTCATGCAACTCGTTAGTGTTACTAGGTCTCAGGTGTGCATATGGAGCAGGTGTGTTCAATTTAGTAGTACAGCTCTCACCCTCTCTCATACTGGTCACTGAAAGTTCCAACATGGCACCTCATGGCAAAGAACTCTCTGAGGATCTTAAAAGACGAATTGTTGCACTACATGAAGATGGCCAAGGCTACAAGAAGATTGCCAACAGCCTGAAACTGAGCTGCAGCACAGTGGCCAAGATCATCCAGCGTTTTAAAAGAGCAGAGTCCACTCAGAAGAGACCTCGCGTTGGTCGTCCAAAGAAGCTGAGTGCACGTGCTCAGCGTCACATCCAACTGCTGTCTTTGAAAGATAGGCGCAGGAGTGCTGTCAGCATTGCTGCAGAGATTGAAAAGGTGGGGGGTCAGCCTGTCAGTGCTCAGACCATACGCCGCACACTACATCAAATTGGTCTGCATGGCTGTCACCCCAGAAGGAAGCCTCTTCTGAAGTCTCTAAACAAGAAAGCCCGCAAACAGTTTGCTGAAGACATGTCAACAAAGGACATGGATTACTGGAACCATGTCCTATGGTCTGATGAGACCAAGATTAATTTGTTTGGTTCAGATGGTCTCAAGCATGTGTGGCGGCAATCAGGTGAGGATTACAAAGATAAGTGTGTCATGCCTACAGTCAAGCATGGTGGTGGGAATGCCATGGTCTGGGGCTGCATGAGTGCAGCAGGTGTTGGGGAGTTACATTTCATTGAGGGACACATGAACTCCAATATGTACTGTGAAATACTGAAGCAGAGCATGATCCCCTCCCTCCGGAAACTGGGTCGCAGGGCAGTGTTCCAGCATAATAATGACCCCAAACACACCTCTAAGACGACCACTGCTTTATTGAAGAGGCTGAGGGTAAAGGTGATGGACTGGCGAAGCATGTCTCCAGACCTAAATTCAATAGAACATCTTTGGGGCATCCTCAAGCGGAAGGTGGAGGAGCGCAAAGTCTCGAATATCCGCCAGCTCCGTGATGTCATCATGGAGGAGTGGAAAAGCATTCCAGTGGCAACCTGTGAAGCTCTGGTAAACTCCATGCCCAGGAGAGTTAAGGCAGTTCTGGGAAATAATGGTGGCCACACAAAATATTGACACTTCAGGAACTTTCACTAAGGGGTGTACTCACTTTTGTTGCCGGTGGTTTAGACATTAATGGCTGTATATTGAGTTATTTTGAGGGAAGAATAAATTTACACTGTTATATAAGCTGCACACAGACTACTTTTCATTGTGTCAAAGTGTCATTTTGTCAGTGTTGTCCCATGAAAAGATATACTTCAATATCTGCAGAAATGTGAGGGGTGTACTCACTTTTGTGATACACTGTATATCACAAAAACACATGTAAGAAAGAAAGAACACAAGTATGTAAGAAAAAAAAAAGAAAGAAAGAACACATAGGAAAGAAAGAACCCAGGTATGTAAGAAAAAAGAAAGAACAAAAGTAGGAAAAAAGAAAAAAGAAAGAAAGAGCACAAGTATGTAAGAAAAAAGAAAGAACACAAGTATGTAAGAAAAAAAGAAAGAACACAAGTAAGAAAAAAAGGAAGAATACAAGTATGTAAGAAAAAAGAAAGAACACAAGTATGTAAGAAAAAAAGAAAGAACACAAGTAAGAAAAAAAGGAAGAATACAAGTATGTAAGAAAAAAAGAAAGAACACAAGTAAGAAAAAAAGGAAGAATACAAGTATGTAAGAAAAAAAGAAAGAATACAAGTATGTAAGAAAAAAAGAAAGAATACAAGTATGTAAGAAAAAAGAAAGAAAGAACACAAGTAAGAAAAAAAGGAAGAATACAAGTATGTAAGAAAAAAGAAAGAAAGAACACAAGTAAGAAGAAAGAAAGAAAGTAAGAAAGAAAGAAAGAACACAAGTAAGAAGAAAGTAAGAAAGAAAGAAAGTAAGAAAGAAAGAAAGAAAGAACACAAGTAAGAAGAAAGAACACAAGTAAGAAGAAAGAAAGAAAGAAAGAAAGAAAGAAAGAAAGAAAGAAAGAAAGAAAGAAAGAAAGAAAGAAAGAAAGAAAGAAAGAAAGAAAGAAAGAAGCAAAACCACGGAGCTTGCACTTCACTAAACAGACACCTTTATCCAAAGTGACCTACACACACATACATACATATGACCTAATACAATTTGAGAAATTGAGAGTTAAGGGCCTTGCTTAGGGGCCCAACAGTAGTAACTTGGTGGTGATGGAACTTGAACCAGTAACTTTCCAATTTCGAGTCCAGTAGCTTAACCAATGAGTTACCACTGCCCTAGACGTACGCTTTAATCTAGAGTGAGTTACAACCATGACTGAATATAATTTAAGCAATTGAGGGTTTAGGCTTTGCTCAGGGGTCCAACAGAGGTAACCTCCAGTTACTAAAAGTTACCACTGCCCCAAGCACACGCTTTTATCCAGAGCGAATTACAATCACGACTAAAAATAGTGAAAGCAATTGAGGTAAGGGCCGACAGTGTCAACTTGGCGGTGGTGAGATATGAACTGGCGACCTTTCGGGTTACTGATCCGGGACCTTAATCACTGAGCCAACACTGGCAATACAAAACAATCAATATGAGAAAATAAAGTCATTTCTGCTCCTCACTGGAAATCAGTTCAGCACTTTAATTATAGCTGAGCTGAGCGGTTGAGGGTTCGAGGCCACGCTGAAGGGCCCAACAGTATCAGCTTGGTAGAGGTCACCGCTCAGAACTCACAGCCTTCTCATTACAGCCGCGGCCGCCGAGCGAGAGACGGGACGCACTTAAAGCTCCAGCACCCGGACTGACGTTTTATTAATTTTACCGAGCGAGACTCTTCAGATTCAGTGTTTGTTTATCTGAGCTCATTTAAACCCAAACCCTGAGGACGCTCTGAGAACCCTCCAGCTAACAGCACTGCAGAGTTAAGTGTTCACGCCGGCACATGGGCCCCCATCGCTTTCCTTCTCTTTATTTTATTTTATTTTATTTTATTTATTTTAGACTCAGCAGATAAACAGATTATAATAACAGTCACATGGTTCTGAACTGCAGTTATGATTTCTACACATTGTAAAACAGTATGATGCAAAAGTTTGTGCACCCCTGGTTAAAATCCACGTTTTGGTTGATTTTCCAGGTGGAAAAAAAGGGAACAGGAGGGGACGGGACGGGACGGTGGGTAGCACCGTCATGTCACAGCAGGAAGAGCCTGGGTTTGATTCTGTGGGTACTTTCTGTGAGTTTGCATGTTCTCCCCGTGTCTTTGTGGGTTTCCTACCACAGTACAAAGACATTCAGTCTGGTTAACTGGAGCTACAAAAAGTGTGTGTGTAATGGACTAGCAACCCATCTGGTATGTTTCCCGACTTTGCCCCAATGAATCAGACCCACTGTGACCTTGACCAGGATAAAGCAGTGGGTCTGGTTTTACCTGGAAACACTAGGTGCAAAGCAGGAATACACTGAACAGGGTACCAATCTATCGCAGGGCTACGAACATCCCTTTTTAGACATAGCCAATCGTGTCTGTTTAGACGCCCGATTGGCCAATAGCACCACTGAGATTTAAACCCGGATCTCAGAGGTGGTGGGCTAGTAAGTTATTGCATATTTAATACATTGACCAACACTGTATAGCTCAATTTATTCAGTTGTGTCTTCCAAACATTCATTCATTCATTCATCACTAAGGGTTTTCACTATATATCCAAAACTACACTATATTGCCAAAAGTATTCACTCACCCATCCAAATCGTTGAATTCAGGTGTTCCAGTCACTTCCATGGCCACAGGTGTATAAAACCAAACACATTAGTGAAAGAATGGATCGCTCTCAGGAGCTCAGTGAATTCCAGCGTGGTACCGTGATGCCACCTGTGCAACAAGTCCAGTCGTGAAATTTCCTCACTACTAAATATTCCACAGTCGACTGTCAGTGCCAAGCGGTGGAAGCGATTGGGAACGACAGCAACTCAGCCACGAAGTGGTAGCCACGTAAAATGACAGAGCGGGTCAGCAGATGCTGAGGCACATAGTGCGCAGAGGTCACCAACTTTCTGCAGAGTCGATCGCTACAGACCTCCAAACTTCATGTGGCCTTCAGATCAGCTCAAGAACAGAAGATAGCTTCATGGAATGGGTTTCCATGGCCGAGCAGCTGCATCCGAGCCTCACATCACCGAGCGCAATGCAAACTCAGAAAGGTTTTATTGTCTTTATATGATTCATATGATGACAGTGGTGGCCTAGTGCGTAGAGTTTTGGACTATCAACTGAAAGGTTGAGAGTTTGAGTCCCAGCTCTGCCATGCAGCCACTGTTGGGCTCTTGAGCAAGGCCCTTAACCCTCTGGGACAAGCTGGGATACACAGAAATATGTAATTGTACTGCACACCTGTATATGTATATATAACAAATAAAGGCTTTCTATTCTATATAATGAAATTCCACACCAGCCCAGATGTAATATTGCACATTTGAATTGCACGTAGTTAATAAAACATTTACATTCACGGCATTTGGCTGACGCTTTTATCCAAAGCGACTTACAATTGAGACTGTATACATTGCAAGCAATGGAGGCCCAACAGTGGCAACCTAGCAGATGTGGGGCTTGAACCAGCGACTTTCCGAATACTAACCCGTTACCGTAACTGAGCTACAACTGCCTAATAAAGCGGTTTCTTACACAGAAGCGAGGTGTGGATGCTGGTTGTTTAAGGATTTTATAGACTTTATAGACTTTTATAGATTTTTTTAGAAACTGCTCTTAAATTTGGAGGTACGAGCTTTCGGCGACCTGAAGCTCCTACCCGAGGCTTCAGGTGGAACAAACGATAAGCAGGATGTGAGGGGTCTCTAAGGACAGAAGAGCATCGGCTGGCTGAAGTCGAGACTCTTATTTATTTATTTATTTTATTAGGATTTTAATGTCATGTTTTACACAATCCAAAGGTTGCTGGTTCAAGCCTCATTACGGGCAGGTTGCCACTGTTGGGTCCTTGAACAAGGCCCTTAACCCTCAATTGCTTAGACAATATACTGTCACAGTACTGTAAGTCGATTTGGATATATGCGTCTGCTGAATGCATCTCCAATTCAGACTTGCACGTCTTTGTACTGTGGGAGGAAACCGGAGCTCCAGGAGGAAACCCACACAGACACGGGGAGAACATGCAAACTCTACACAGAAAGGACCCGGCCCGCTTCACCTGAGGATCGAACCCGGGACGTTCCTGCTGTGAGAGAACAGTCCTACCCGCTACAGTCATGCTGGAAACGGAAAGAGCCTTCCCTAAACTGTTGCTGCAAAGTCAGAAGCATGTCGCTTCCATTACATAATTGATTTATTACAGCTGTTAGTAACTGTTGTGGCTGAAACACATTAATTCAATAATTAGAAGGGGCGTCCTGATACTTTTTGTTCATTTCCATTGTTTCTAATACCTCTTGCTAAAGCCCAAATTCGGCGAAGTGTTTCCATGGTAATCGACACGGGGGAAGATCCAATCCCGAGGCCGCCGCCGTCGCCGCTGCTCCCGTGTTCTGATGGTGAGAGGAGAATGAGGACGTGGAGTCGGGACTGAAATCCGTCTCGCTTTTTATCTTTACTTCAGAACGTCGCTGATAAACAGGCGGCCGGCGCGGTTACGTTTACTGCAGCCGATTTTCCAGCTCTCTGCTTTAACGGCAGCGGTTACATGGCCAGCGTGAGCCCACACACACACACACACGCACACACACGCACACACACACACACACACACACACACACACACACGCGAGGGGAAAAGTGCTGAGTACGACAGGCACACACAGCCGCCCACACACTCCTGTTTGCTGCTCACTCTCTGTCTGTGATGCAACACTTCGCTCCTCATTTCCTCACTCAATCATTCACGACTACAGCCGGCCGAATGCAGCCAATCCATCTACCCGCATGTGTCCAAAGGTATGTACACACCCCTCTACTGAGTACTGACTTTACCTATTTCAGCTACACTCATTGCTAACAGGTGTATGTTATATACCTATAATACATTTTAGCTTTTTAAGCTTCTATCTTACTGGCAACAGTTTGGGGAAGGTCCTGTTCTGTTCCAGCGAGGTGCAGTGAGCACTCCAGTGGCCTGCTCAGAACTCTGGCCCAAAGCCTATTAACTATCTATCTTTGGGATGAATTGGAACGTTGAGTGTGAGCCAGGCCTTGTATCAGTGCTCTTTAGCCTGAATGGACACACATCCTCACAGACACACTCCAAAAGCCCTTCCAGACATCCACTACATGGACAAAAGTACTGGGACGCCCCTTCTAATTACTGAATTCACGTGTTTCAGCCTCAACGATTGCTAACAGGTGTAATAAATCAGTTATATTAGAAAAGGATGACATGCGTCCAACTTCGCAGCAACAGTTTAGGGAAGATCCTTTCTATTCCAGCACAGAGTAAGCTCTATAAAGACCTGAAGACCCAGAGTCCTGACCTCAGCCTCACTGAACAGCTTTGAAACAAACCGGAACATCAACTGAGGATTTCTCGAAAATGCTCTCTCACTTTCTGTGACGGCAGCTCTATCGTTCTCTTATTATACCCACTGAGACCCTGACCAGGATAAAGTGGCGGTGTGATGTGATGGCAGCCTCCATCTTTCTCTTTAGCGCGCTCTCACTTTCTGTGACAGCGGCTCTATCTTAATCTTTAGCGCTCTTGCACTTTCTGTGACAACGGCTCTATCTTTCTCTTTAGTGCTCTCTCACTTTTTGTGATGGCAGCTCCACTTTTCTCTTTAGCGCTCTCTCACTTTCTGTGACAGCGGCTCTATCTTAATCTTTAGCGCTCTTGCACTTTCTGTGACAACGGCTCTATCTTTCTCTTTAGTGCTCTCTCACTTTTTGTGATGGCAGCTCCACTTTTCTCTTTAGCGCTCTCTCACTTTCTGTGACAGCGGCTCTATCTTAATCTTTAGCGCTTTTGCACTTTCTGTGACAACGGCTCTATCTTTCTCTTTAGTGCTCTCTCGTTTTCTGTAACGCAGTGTTAATTTCGTTGACGAATGATTTTCGTCATAGTTTTCGTCAACGAACCTTTTTTTCATGACGAAAACGAGACGAAAACTAAATAAAAACTACATAAAAAAGATAAAAACTATGACGAAATGAATCGACACTTTCGTCAACGAATAAAAACGAGACGAAAATGTTTGGCAGGGGCGACATCCAATCAGAACTGATTTAGTTTTGTGGAAGGTAGGGACAAGTTAGAAAGAGATCCAATCAGAACTACTTTAGCGTATGTGGAGGGGCGGGACAAGCCGATTAGCCATCCAATCAGTACTAATCTCTTTTGCGGTACCGCGGTAAGAGCACACTCGCACAAGTTTGATCTAAACCCGGGAAGACCAGACTAGCCTGTGAACTCATGGAACTAGATTAACTCCACAATGTCAACAGGGAGAAAGATGAGAGTCGATATATGGACACATTTCTCATTTGACGTCGTGAAAAACAAGACGATGTGTAAACCATGACGTAATGATGTAAAAACACAACACATCTGAAACATCTGGCACTGCTGGCAGTATAATGGTAACATAATGTCACAGCTGCTTTTATGGTACCCAGTTTTATAAAGAATGTAATATGCAATTTGTTATGAATAATGCATATATGTTTCAGGCAGAGCAGGACTACTGGTCATTCATATTTTGTTATTGTTATGCTCAATAAGCAGGTCAGGTAAATAAAGACGTTGTTTGAAATAAGTTACATCTGTTTTTGTGTGTATTGCACATTCAAACATTAATAATATTCCATAACTGGTTAAAAATGTTTCATTTTGTGTAAGTGTATATAATGACTTAAATAATTTAAGGGAAGTGATAAAAAAGCATTTACATTTTACACCCTTTATATTTATTTTAGGGCGGCACGGTGGCTAAGTGGGTAACACTGTCGCCTCACAGCAAGAAGGTCCTGGGTTCGAACCCCAGGTGGGGCGGTCCGGGTCCTTTCTGTGTGGAGTTTGCATGTTCTCCCCGTGTCTGCGTGAGTTTCCTCCGGGTGCTCCGGTTTCCTCCACAGTCCAAAGACGTGCAAGTGAGGTGAATTGAAGATACTAAATTTGTCCATGACTGTGTTCGATATAAACTTGTGTAATGAATAACTACCGTTCCTGTCATGAATGTAACCAATGTGTAAAAACATGACGTTAAAATCCTAATAAACAAACAAATATGTATTTTAGTCGACTGTAGATTTAGTCGACTATATTCTTATGATAATTAGTCGACTAAAACTAGACTAAAACTAAAACAATTCAGATGACTAAATTACGACTAAAACTAAATGACATTTTAGTCAAAAGACTATGACTAAAACTAAATCAAAATTTGCTGTCAAAATGAACACTGCTGTAACAGCAGCTCTATCTTTCTCTTTAGCGCTCGCTCACTTTCTGTGACGGCAACTATATCTTTCTCTTTAATTACACCCACTGTGACCATGAATTGGATAAAGCGGTGGTAAAACAGACAGTAAATGAAAGAATGTTGTGAATGTTGTTTAACCTGGTGTGATGTTATGGCAGCTCCATCTTTCTCTTTAGTGCTCTCTCACTTTTTGTCACAGCAGCTCTATGTTTCTTTTAAGTGCTCTCTTACTTTCTGTGATGGCAGCTCTATCTTTCTTTTTAGCTCTCTCTTACTTTCTGTAACGGCGCTCTCACATTGTGTGACAGCAGCTTTATCTTTCTTCTCAGTGCTCTCTTGTTCTTTTTGTGACGGCGGCTCTATCGTTCTCTTCAGTGCTCTCTCACTTTTTGTGAAGACAGCTCTATCTTTCTCTTTTTATTGCGCTCTCTCTTTCTATGACGGCGACTCTATCTTTCTCCTCAGTGCTCTCTCACTTTCTGCTGTAAGATCTCCAGCTCTCCGTGAAGCCACACTGCCCAAGTAGCTTTAATGACTCACCTAATTGGCCCTTAAGCTCCTGGCACAGTCGGACCGGGTGCAGGGAGCGGTGAGAGTGCTGAAGCTCTCACCGATGTGCTACAGATCTCTCAGATGGACAAACTGCACCCTGGGTCAGAGAACCTCACTATCAAGTACAGAAGTCAATGGTTTAGAACACTATAGGGACAAAAGTATTGGGAAGCCTCTTCTAATTTTTGAATTCATGCGTTTCAACCTCAACAATTGCTAACAGGTGTAATAAATCAGTGATATAAAGCAAATCACATGCTTCCAGCTTCACAGCAACAGTTTAGGGAAGGACCTTTCCTGTTCCAGCACAAAACAAGCTCTATAAAGACATGAAACACACTTTGTGTGACGGCAGCTCTATCTTTCTCTTTAGCGCTCTCTTCCTTTCTGTCATGGCAGCTCTGTCTTTCTCTTTAGCGCTCTCTCACTTTCTATGATGACGACTTTACCTTTCTCTTTAGTGCTCTCTCACTTTTTGTCAGACTGGTTACGTGTTAATTTTGACAGCAAATTTTGATTTAGTTTTAGTCATAGTCTTTTGACTAAAATGTAATTTAGTTTTAGTCATAATTTAGTCATCTGAATTGTTTTAGTTTTAGTCGACTAATTATCATAAGAATATAGTCGACTAAATCTACAGTCGATTCAGTCGACTAAAATACATATTTGTTTGTTTATTAGGATTTTAACGTCATGTTTTACACATTGATTACATTCATGACAGAAACGGTAGTTACTCATTACACAAGTTTATATCGAACACAGTCATGGACAAATTTAGTATCGTCAATTCACCTCACTTGCACGTCTTTGGACTGTGGGAGGAAACCAGAGCACCCGGAGGAAACTCACGCAGACACGGGGAGAACATGCAAACTCCACACAGAAAGGACCCGGACCGCCCCACCTGGGGTTCGAACCCAGGACCTTCTTGCTGTGAGGCGACAGTGTTACCCACTTAGCCACCGTGCCGCCCTAAAATAAATATAAAGGGTGTAAAATTTAAATGCTTTTTTATCACTTCCCTTAAATTATTTAAGTCATTATATACACTTACACAAAATGAAACATTTTTAATCAGTTATGGAATATTATTAATGTTTGAATGTGCAATACACACAAAAACAGATTTAACTTATTTCAAACATCTTTATTTACCTGACCTGCTTATTGAGCATAACAATAACAAAAGATTAATGACCAGTAGGCCTGCTCTGCCTGAAAAATATATGCATTGTTCATAACAAATTGCATATTACATTCTTTATAAAACTGAGTACCATAAAAGCAGCTGTGACATTATGTTGCCATTATACTGCCAGCAGTGCCAGATGTTTCAGATGTGTTGTGTTTTTACCCTAGATCGCCCCACATGATTTACACATCGTCTTGTTTTTCACGACGTCAAATGAGAAATGTGTCCATATATCGGCTCTCATCTTTCTCCCTGTTGACATTGTGGAGTTAACCTAGTTCCATGAGTAAAGAAAGTTCACAGGCTAGTCTGGACTTCCCGGGTTTAGATCAAACTTGTGCGAGTGTGCACTTAACGCGGTACTGCAAAAGATTAGTACTGATTGGATGGCTAATCGGCTTGTCCCGCCCCTCCTCATACGCTAAAGTAGTTCTGATTGGATCTCTTTCTAACTTGTCCCTACCTTCCACAAAACTAAATCAGTTCTGATTGGATGTCGTCCCTGTCAAACATTTTCGTCTCGTTTTTATTCGTTGACGAAAGTGTCGATTCATTTCGTCATAGTTTTTATCTTTTTATGTAGTTTTTATTTAGTTTTCGTCTCGTTTTCGTCATGAAAAAAAGGTTCGTTGACGAAAACTATGACGAAAATCATTCGTCAACGAAATTAACACTGCGTTACAGGTACAGACCGGTTACAGGCACAGACCGGTTACAGGTACAGACCAGTTACAGGTACAGACCGGTTACAGGCACAGACTAGTTACAGGTACAGACCGGTTACAGGTACAGACCGGTTACAGGTACAGACCAGTTACAGGTACAGACCGGTTACAGGCACAGACTAGTTACAGGTACAGACCGGTTACAGGTACAGAACAGTTACAGGTACAGACCGGTTACAGGTACAGACTAGTTACAGGTACAGACCGGTTACAGGTACAGAACAGTTACAGGTACAGACCGGTTACAGGTACAGACCGGTTACAGGTACAGACCGGTTACAGCAGTGGTGATTTCTCTAAGACTGCAAGAGAAGCTCAGCTTCCCCTAAAATGTCAAAAATTAAATGGTGAAATATGTACAGTTGTGTTAACATGACTACAAATGCGTTAGAACACGTTCATCTGGAAGACGAGTTGTTTCAGAATCAGCTACTTATCACAAATCGACTGACTCGAACTTCTCATACATTCCCGGAGCCTCAATGCATTTGCCCGCAGAAGCTGAGCGTCTCTTCACTTCTATGGGGCTGCATGGAACAGTTTTTTTCATTGCTTCGAAACTCGCCGGTCATTGGATAAATGCCACGATTTTGTCCCGCCCCCGGACGCCGAGCGTCTTTGGGGTGAATGGAGCTGTGGGCGGGTCTGGACGCTGAGCTTCTGCAAGATGATTGGAGGATCAGTCGAAAGGCTGAATCCCGTTTTGATTGACAGCTATTTTGAGATCTACACGTCACTTAATCACTGGGAGCTTCAGTCCCATCGCGGATTTTGCGAGTGAAGTCGAAAGACAAACTGTAACCCATTTCTTCGATAGGATCACAGGCCATTTTCTTGAAAAGGAACAAAGGGCAGAATTTATATATAAATAAATTGACAAATTTTATGATGTAAGCCGACAATGAGCTTCCCCTCTTTGAAAGACCAGCAGCCGCCACTGGGTTACAGGTACAGACCAGTTACAGGCACAGACCAGTTACAGGCACAGACCAGTTACAGGCACAGACCGGTTACAGGTACAGACCGGTTACAGGCACAGACCAGTTACAGGTACAGACCAGTTACAGGTACAGACCGGTTACAGGCACAGACTGGAAATTAAACTATCCTTACTGTACCTATCTGAGATATACCAATACTGACTGACTCATGTAGGCTTGTAGGTTTCCCACAATCAGACTTCCAGGCTGCATGTAAAGCAAAAGATTTACATTTTCGGCATTTTAGTACTGTGACAGTAATTTGTGTAAGCAATTAAGGGTTAAGGGCCTTGCTTAAGGGCCCAACATTGGCAACCTGGAAGTAACGGGAATTGAACCAATGAACTTTGGATTACTAGTCCAGTACCTTAACTGCTAGGATACTAGCCCTGCCCTGAGACGAATGCTGCTGTCTGATGATGTTTGGGATGTCATGAATGTGGGTGGTGGTGTGGTGGGTAGCACTGTCACCTCACAGCAAGAAGGTCCTGAGTTCAATTCCCAGGTGGAGTGGTCCAGGTCCTTTTTGTGTGGAGGTTGCATGTTCTCCCCATGTCTGTGTGGGTTTCCTACCACAGTACAAATGGAAGTTAGGTGAATTAAACTCCAGGAACCTGTGTGTGTAGGTGGTAGGGGTAGTTTAGTGGTTAAGGTACTGGACTAGTAATAAGAGGTTGCTGGTTAAAGCCCCACCACTGCCAGGTTGCCACTGTTGGGCCCTTGAGCAAGGCCCTTAACCACCAATTGCTTGGATTGTATACTGACACATACTGTCCAAATACTGTCACTATACATAAAATGTAAAATGTAATGTAAATGTGTGTGTGTGTGTGTCCTGTGATGGACTGGTGACCTGTCCAGGGTGTTTCCTCCCTTTCGCCGGTGAACTGTACCCTCTGTGACCCTAAATAGGATAAAGTGGTGGCAAAACAAACAATGAATGTTGTGAATGTTACGTAACTTAGTGTAGCTTGGATTTAAGTTGAGAAGGGGGTTGGTGGTGGTTTTAGGGATTTCTGGAGGGTGGGTGTTTAAGACCCATCATCTTATATTCTGCTCCTGCTTTCATATGCAAATCAGAGCTCAGAAAGATGAACCGAGTTGTTGCGCTTGCATGAATTCAGTCCACTTGTGGTACTGTGTGTGGTGTGTGTGTGTGTGTGTGTGGTGTGTGTGTGTGTGTGTGTGTGTGTGTGTGTGCTAGATGGAGGAAGGAGGGTGTGATACGAGGTGAGATCGCACTTCTTCTGAAGATGAACAGAACAAATGGACCAAATGGGACACAAATGTGCATGGGTTGCCAGATTCATCATTTGATAATGTTCAATAAATCACATCTCTCGGATCCACTCTTGGTAAACATGGGTTTGGTTTGGGGTTTGGTTGCAGGTTATTTGTTCTAAACCCTCTAAAATAAGCTGGTGGCGATGTGGGGGTTGGTTGGCACAGTGAAATTGTCCAGATTGTCTATTAGTAGAAGCTGTCACACAAATGAAGCATTTGAAAGTTTTTATTTATTTACATTCAGCAAAACATAAAGAATGCAATCTGCTTAAAAAATAAGGCTGAGGTTTTTTCCAGCGTACACTTCTAGATCACCACGCCCTTGTTTTTATACAGATGATAATAATTAACCAACTAACTCATCCAACAAACCGGAGACGCAACAAGAAACACGGCTGAAGAAAATCTGAACACAATCTGGCAACCCGCAGGAGGGGGCGAGGTACCAACAACAGCACATTTGTTCCCAAGAAATTCCTCGCCGGCTTTGCTCTGTCCGTTACCAAGTGAATAAGTGAATAAGCACGACTGAGTGAGTGCTGCTAGACTAGACTAGCAGGCCCGCAGTCAGGCCAATTAATGCCCAAGTACCCCAAAATAATAGCTTCTGGCCTCAGGAATGAAAGGACCAGGCTACAAATTTTAAACAAGTCCACACTTGGAGCGGTGCGGGTAAAACACGCCACGTTTACAAACACTGAACTGAAAAGAATACAAATTTGTTAATAATAATAATTTAAAAAAAGGTTTTAATTTAATAGATAAATTAATAAATAAGTAATTTAATGTCCTCTAAACACCGAAAAAAAAACATTGTACTGTACATGTGTATCTGTATATTAGCCAAATGAAGTTCTATTCTATTTTAAAGTAAACAAATGCAAAAACAAGATCAATACCAGCTTAAAACCAGAACAAAGACTCATTTCAACCAAGACAAGACAAAAGCTCTTAAAGCCCACACTAACAGAGACTGTAATAAACCCAAAGATCGACATAAAGACCAGGATCGAGATCAGTCACACTTCACTGTTTGGTAGAGCTTAGCTTAATAAAATATACAGGGTCATCAAAGCATAGTGGAAATGTATAATAATTATACAAATTATTTCCTTGTGCTCCAGTTAATTGTTCTTTTATAATACAATAAACCTTTACTAATATTTACATGATGTTCATTAACATTGAACGTCATATAAATGCAATTATTCGTATTTGTACTTATTTGCACTATACATTTGCACACGCTGCTCATACTGAACATCTGCACTGGACACTTTTCTCCAACAGAATACGTTATTGAGCTTATTTAATATTTATTTATTCATTAGGACTGTTAACGTCATGTTTTGCACTTTAGTTACATTCATGACAGGAACGGTAGTTACTGGGTACTCAAGATTCATCAGTTCACAAGTTTAATATCAAACACACTCATGGACAATTTTGTATCTACAATTAACCTCACTTACACGTCTTTGTACTGAGGGAGGAAACCCACTCAGACACGGGGAGAACATGCAAACTCCACACAGAAAGGATCCGGACCGCTCCACCTGGGGATCGAACCCAGGACCTTCTTGCTGTGAGGCGACAGTGCTTCTTTCTATGTCGGGCACCAGCACACCAAGACAAATCCACTGTATGTGAAAACTTACTTGGCAATAAATTGAATTCTGATTCTGAATGCATGTGTGCAAGCCGAATTATAATACAACTGAAACCAGTTTTAACTGGTTTTATAAGTGTCTCTCTACAGTTCAGTACATGTACAATAAACTAAACTTAAATAAAAGAATCATGTGGAGAAATATGTATTTAGGATTGTTATAAGACCAAGACACGTCTTTATTTATTACTTAATAAACTCAGTCTGACCTGACTGCAGTTTATGTGGGGTCTTTTTAAGTAGGCTTATCTGTACATATTTATTTTTGTATTTATTTATTCCTAAATAAATTGTTAGATAGTATCTAGGCACTAAAGAAGGATGGGATGCTTTTAAGTCTCTGTTTCGAGTTCTCTGTAAGAGTTCAAGAGGTTTTTATTGTCACTTCAGCTTTATACTGTTACGTGGGAGAGAAAGGACTCAAATGCGGAGGTTAAAGTAAATAAAAGTTTATTTATTAACAGAAAAACACAGAACATCACACACAAGACAGAACTCAAAAACAAACATAAGGAACCCCGATGGACTTTAGCTGGGGAATGCAGGCAGCAACAAAAAGAAAAGAAGAAAACTAAAAGACGCTGGGCGCGAACCCCGGCCGCTCGGGTGAGAGCCGGGCGCGTAACCAGCGCGCTGCTGCAGCGGGGGGAAGCAGATGACTTCATGCGCTTAAGGCGCTACAATTATTTTTTGGCTACAATGCCTCGAAATCGCCTCAGGCGCAGTTCGAGGTAACAGACGGCTCCGTTATCAGCCGCAGCTAGAGCCAATCTGTTAAAGCCCACGAAGAGGGTGCAGATTCGAACCGGGTGAGCTGGCAGTACGGCCACGCGCTTGGCGGTGTCGCCACCCAGCGGTTGCAGAATCCCAGACTACATGTTTTACGCTACAAAGCCCCGAAATCGCCTCAGGCGCAGTTCGGGGTAACAGACGGCTCCTTCATCAGCCGCAGCTAGAGCCAATCTGTTAAAGCACACAAAAGGGTGCGGATTCGAACCGGGAAGGCTGGCAGGACAGCCGCGCACTTAGCGGTGTCGCCACCCAGCGGTTGCTGAATCCCAGAATAATTATTTTTAAGCTACCGAAAACCCCGAAATCGCCACTGGCGAAGTTCGGGGGAAACAGAGGGCTCCGTCATCAGCCGCAGCTAGAGCCACTCTGTTATGCAAACTGAGTAAAGCTCCTAGTGCGGATTCGAACCGGGGGTGCTGGCAGATCAACCGAGTGTTCTACCGAGTCGCCACCCACCGGTTGCCGAATACCACAACTAGAATAGCTAGGTAGACATTAGCGGGGAGAGGACCAGCGCCGTGTCACGGGGCTGGCTTCACCCGCTAATGCTAAATACTAACGGGCAAAATAAAAACAGTACGAGGACTGCACGACATCGCACCACGCTACTTCTAAGAAGGTAAAAGAAAAGCTAATTACCTCAACCTTGCAGTCTACACACCCTGATGACCTAATGCCACCGGGGGTACCTCTAAAACTACAAAAGAAGCGTGGGGGAGCCGTCAGCAGTCCCCACGGACACCGCAGTGCCCAAAACAAAAGGAACAAACAAGACAAAAGGTGCGACACCTGCAGCCAGGCGGCGTACCCTTAAATAAGGGAGCCGCAGCTGCAGGTCGTCCACCCTAACGAGCTGGCCTAGTATTAAAGGCCTAGCTCTGTACTGCTCTGTAAGGCCTGTGACGTCAGGGAAGAGTGGTAAGTCCCACAAACGCCACAGAACCATTACATATACAAGTACATACTGAAACAAAACCTCCAGGATCGAGGTGCAACACACAACACAAGCGCAAATGAGACAATAATACAGTGCTGATAAAAACTGTGTAATAAATACAAAGACCTACAATAAATACAAGGAACATTCTGGACCTAAAAAGTGAAAGGAAAGTGACGGCCTGCACACAGTGCTGAGTAAATGTACAATGAGGAAATGAATATACGACATACACTGATCAGCCATAACATAAAAATACACCAATCAGCCATGACATTAAAACCACCTCCTTGTTTCTACACTCACTGTCCATTTTATCAGCTCCACTTACCATATAGGAGCACTTTGTAGTTCTACAATTACTGACTCTGCATGCTTTGTTAGCCCCCTTTCATGCTGTTCTTCAACTATTAGACACTCCTACCTAGTTGGTCCACCTTGTAGATGTAAAGTCAGAGACGATCGCTCATCTATTGCTGCTGTTTGAGTTGGTCATCTTCTAGACCTTCATCAGTGGTCACGGGGCGCTGTCGGCTGGATATTTTTGGTTGGTGGACTATTCTCAGTCCAGCAGTGACAGTGAGGTGTTGAAAAACTCCAGCAGCGCTGCTGTGTCTGATCCACTCATACCAGCACAACACACACTAACACACCACCACCATGTCAGTGTCACTGCAGTGCTGAGAATGATCCACCACCTAAATAATACCTGCTCTGTGGTGGTCCTGTGGGGGTCCTGACCATTGAAGAACAGGGTGAAGGGGCTAACAAAGCATGTAGAGAAACAGATGGACTACAGTCAGTAATTGTAGAACTACAAAGTGCTTCTATATGGTAAGTGGAGCTGATAAAATGGACAGTGAGTGAAACAAGGAGGTGGTTTTAATGTTATGGCTGATCTGTGTACTTCATGTGTGTAAGATGATTTACAGGACAGTCTCAACCTGTTCGTCATCATGTTCAACACACAAAAACCAGCGAGCAACAATACCAGCCCGGACACACATTTCGCTGGGAATAGATCCATTAGCGTTTTGACTCACCCTGTATATATAAACACAAGTGTAGGGTTTGTATAGCAGCGGTTACAGCAGCAGACGTATTAAATGATAGTGAGAACAAATGTAAACGATACATCTAGTCACAGAGTGTGAGGAATATCAGTCGTATGTATTGCGTTTATCATTGATGGAGCCAAAGTCGCTCTCAAACTGAGGCAGTGTTTATTAAAATGTATAAATGTAAATTCTCAGGATTAGATTTGAGAATTACAGATGTGTTTTTTTACCCATGTCAGGTATCAGAAATGCTAAAACTGCTTATTCTCTAAGTAAAGGTAGTTAATACAGAAAGTAGGTCCATTAAGCCGCCAGTTCCTTCGCTCACTTAGGTTTCTGTTACACAGGATACAGCTCACGCTAATGCTTAATAGTGCCGTGTGTGTGTGTGTGTGTGTGTGTGTGTGGTGTACTCATAGGTGAATTATACATGTGCAGTAAGAGATCTGTTCTGCGCTCGGTTGCGTTCATTTTTTCCAACAATACAAATCACCCCAGAAAATCAAACGCTCTCCCTAAAATGTCATTGCTCGCCGATCCATACGATCCACACGACCATCCGTGAGTCCCAGACGCAGGAAAAGATAAAAATAAGCTTTAAACGTGGTCGTTTAACCAAAACGGACCATTTTTAATCAATACTAAGTGTATTTTGGATTGGAAAGTGAGTGTGTAAGGATTTCTGTTTTAAAAGTTTGAGCATTTTAATGATTCGAGAATAAATTCAGCACTTAAAAAAACATCAGTGCTTCAGCTGCTTTTAATTGCGTGAATATACTGAAAACACATAAAGGTACCTAAAAGTAAAATTAATATCCGTACTGACTACACTGAAGGTAAAATTCCACAACCAGGGTCAGTTTTAAATTTCTAAACCTCCTGTTAAATTCACCAGACGTGGAAATTACATCAACCTACTCACAATAAAAAATACGTCTTTTATTCTTCTAAAAGGGCTGCAGACCTTGTCGCTGCACCGAATGAGGTTCTCTCTCTTTTTTTTTATTTACCAAAAGAATAAAAGTAATTTTATTTCATTAAGTTTTTCCCATTGACAAAAAATAGCAACAGAAGCTTTTTTGATGTATGAACTCAAGAATTGCGAATTATTTTTGTTATATTTTTCTTTTACTTTGTGCAGTGTCATCATTACCTCAATATTAGTTTTAATGATTTGAAGTTGTAGAACCAACGTTTGAGATTTTTGCAGAGGTCAGCATTTTAACATTTTAACATTTACATTCACCTTAATTCATTTGAAAGCTAGTATGTGCTAGTAACAGCATTATATAAAATCATGTTCCTAATTATATATATATATATATATATATATATATATATATATATACACACACACACACACACATACATATACATATGTATATATATGTATATGTGTGTGCATGTGTGTATATATATATATACAATAAGCTGATAGATGTCACCACTTCTCTGGCATATGACTAAACTATATTAAATAAAGATTGAATGTGTGTGTGTAAATTGTGCACAATTTAACTATTGGTGTCATTAATTACATCTATTAGAAGTATTTTCTAAGCTAATATGTGACTGATATATTTACATTTTTAGCATTTAGCAGACACTTTTATCCAAAGCGACTTACATGATGAGCTGAACACGATGAGCAATTGAGGGTTAAGGGCCTTGCTCAGGGACCCAACAGTGGCAACTTGGTGGTGGCGGGGCTTGAACCGGCAACCTTCTGTTTACTAGTCCAGTACCTTAATCACTGTATATATCACCTATATATACACTGAGCTATTACCCATATATATATGTCTATATATAACTGCATTAGATGTAAAATAATGGCCTTAAATTTCATACACGCAAACTTGTGGATAACTGTATGTATATGAACCTAGCAGATGTCACCACTTTCAATGTATGGTGTATGAATAAACTATATTAAATAAAGATTGCATGTTTGTGTGTGTGTGTGTGTGTGTGTGTGTGTGTGTGTGTGTGTGTGTGTG